>NC_034427.1:11923197-11924245 GCF_002078875.1 Numida meleagris
CCCCCGCCCCGAGCCGCCCCCGGCCGCAGCTCCCAGCCCCGAGCAGCGCAGCCCGAGCCGCGGCCTCTGCTGCCACCGCATGGGCAGAGCGGCCAAGCGCAGCTCGTGCTCGCTCACTGCCGGGCATCGGAGCGAAGCCCCAGAGAAAAATAATCTACGCACTACGGGAATAGATGCATTTTAGTGGCTCTACGTAGCGAGGTTTCTGCGGGCTTTGAAGCAGATGCATGCTGCAGCTCCGCATCTCCCAGCCGGGGATGCCCGGTTACCGCACTGGGCGCGGTGGGGAACCCTCGCACGCATTCGCAGCACGGCGGTGCGTGTCCGCTCGTTCCCAAATCTTCGGCCGTTCAGCCGAATTCCAGCTCCCCTCTGCGGACGCGGAGCCCCGTAGCTCTGTTATCGCCCTGCCGCAGCCAGCCCGACGGCACCGGGAAACACGCAAGCCAAATGAGCTGCGAGCAGCTTAAATCTCGATGGGGAAGTAAATGGCTGCAGCTTAAGAGATCCAGCGAGCCCTGCGCGCCCGCAACTCAAAGGCAAGCAGGTTCTGGGTCGCTGAATTGAACGGGACGGCTCGTTCGAATACCAGCAAAACCGAGAGAAAACCAAAGCCGAACACGTTACCGAGAAGCCAGCCCCGCCGTGCGGAGCAGCCCCGGCCCGCTCCGAGCCCCCGGCGGCACCGCGGCTGCACGGGGCCGTTCTTAGACGGCTCAGGGGGCACCCGCAGCGGTTAGCGTTGAACTTCCTTGGCTCGAACGGACAGTGCGGTCTGAACGACCGAGTTTTCGTCTTTGCCAGCGTCATTTCTCGGTACCAGTCAGATCCCAGCAGGGAAAAGCAAAACCGGCTTCGAGGGGACAGCGAGGGGCTCGCGGACAGCACGCGCCGTCGGAGCACGAGCAGCGCGCTCCCGCGGGTGATGCGAGCCGAGCTGCTGCTGCGGGGGGGGGGGGGGGGGTTGTGGGCCGCGCAGCCGCACTCACGGTGCTGTAGGTCTGATGGTTCCGCTTGATGAGGAAACTGGAGCAGTTCCGCACCACCA
>NC_034427.1:11924857-11962528 GCF_002078875.1 Numida meleagris
CACGGAGCAAAAATGTGACATTTATAACTGTTTGGAGAGCACAGAGTGCCCAGGCGGCACCAATGCCATCCCGTGCCACATTGCTTTCCCCAGCCCACGGAGCGCGTTCCTCACAGATCACACCTCCTTGTACAGAGGGAAACGCCTGCATGGACAGAGAGGAGCAAGAGTGCCAATGGATGGATGCCTGCCCGGCGCCAGGGAAGGCAGAGGGCAATGCAACAGGACAGAAACCCAGCAGGAGAGGAAGGCTCCGCTGACAGGACAGCCACAGCACAAACACAAATGGCCCCCAGCGAGCAAACAGGATGCAGAGCTCTCCATCCCTGCTCTCCATCCCATCGCTCCTGCTCTGCCCGCACCGCTCTGATTTCTGCCCAGTGAGAAGGAACAAGGGAAAACTGGACGGAGGAGCGGGGTGCAGTCCCACCCATGAATGCCCCTGCAAGGGGAAGGGGATGTTTTTCACCGAGCGTGCCCTTAAGTTGTAATGAAAGCTCTTAGAGAAGCGATGCTGACAAACGCTACGCAAGGGCTGAGCGGCTGCTGGGTGCGGCACAAAGAGCTGGCAGGGCAGCACTTTAATAAAAGAGAGAATGGCATTTCACTCAATGTCACAGCGAAGTCGGTTCTTTCTCCCAAATAAGAGCTGCGGTCAGTTTGCAAATTGAATGCTGTCACTGACCTGTAAGAGATATTTCAACCCACACGAAGTTAAGTGCTTGACAAAACCACGGCTATGAAGCTGTTAGCAGAACCCCCAGCCCGGGGCAGCTGGATGGATACTGGATTGAAATCCTGGCTCACAGGCAGAATTCCCATCGAGCGCAGATGGATCAGCATTCCATCTTTCTTGTTCATTCTGAAGGCTGCTAAAGTTTAAAACGCAGAAAAAACCCACCCGGCCCAATGAGAATTTCTAGCTGTCAGGAAGGAATTCTATCAGCCCCATCTCACAGGAGGAAATCTGCGCTGTCTAGCAGCAATCAGCTCCGTATTTGTGAAGCCTTCCAACAAAACACTTTTTGTCTGCGATGTGTATTCATCTTAGGGCGTCCCGATTTCAGACCCTCTGTGGATTGTGATATATACACGGCCCTTTTATTTTTAAAGCAGCTATGGATCTGCTGGGCAGGGTCACTGCAGTTCTAAGCCTGGAACGAAATCCACCAACTGCAATTGGCATCGAGGCTGCAAAGCGAGCGAGGCGGGACACTTAAAGACAAATGTGCCCGTTCAGCTTAGCTAATAATAGGACATTAATGAGAAATATTTTAATCTAACAAAATCGTGTTTTAAAGAGAAGAACACTACAAGCTTTTTCTTGGCCAATTTGATAGGCATGCGATGATCTCATGGCGTGGAAGCTGGAGGCTGAAGCAGAGAAGTTTGGAGGCTGCAGCAAACCTGCCTTAGCAAGCAGCATGCATTTCCACTATCCACCCCTGGCTTCATTCCCACTAGACAGGGGAGAACTCTACATTTGCTTCTAGGAAAAGCACTGAAATAAAATTTTAAAATACTTTTACAGGATGAGTGTTGTCCCTCGAAGCTTATCACTCATGAACAAGTTTTATCAGCAGGATGCTGCTTAATTCCAGTATTTCCAGCACACAGGCCACTCATTTCTCCTCCAGCTGCCTTCCTGGTGGTTGCTGGGGTCATTCATGTGTGTGCTTCTCCTGTGAAGGACATCAGTCTCGTTTTCTAGATTTTAAGCTGCTACACCCGCAACGTTACAAGCCATTGTCTAACTTAGCTCAGATTCACGGAGATGTAAAAGCCCTGAAGATGCACTGCTTGAAGAAGCCTTGAGGAAACCATGGCTGGAGCAGCAAGACCTGCAATGAACGCCTTGCGGAGGCCTCCAGCCCAACTGCGAGTTAGGGTGGAAGGGCACAGGGAGCCGATGGTACTGGGAGCACGGTCAGGTCAGGAGACGTGTAAGGAACTGGAGGTTTGAAAATAAAAAGAAGTCACCTTTTACTGCAACGTGCACGTGTCAGGAGAGAAACCCACCCCAAACTCACCTCTTCTAGCTCCAAGTTCATGGCCCTCCATGAAGGGACAAAGCCACGGTGTCAGCACCCCGTCCTCTTCCCAGCTCAGGTTGGTTCATCAGCTGCCGTGCTGCACTGTAGCTGCATCGCGACGTCGGGCTGCACCACGAGGCCTGGTGCTGCTCAGCATCGCCGGGGACAAGGGGAGCAGGTTGGACACAGGATTCTCCTGTGGGACTGCAGGAAACACCACATCTGGTTTGGTGCGACTACGGAATAGAGCTAGAGTATTGAAACTGAGAGCAGGCTGATCTCCAGAGAGCTTGAATGCACAGTCACCCTTGGATTTTCAGTTTTAGAGGTACAAATATTGAAAGTACTGAATGCTGTGCCAGTGTGCAGAAAGACAGAGCTCTCAGGGCTGCACACGGGATACACAGCCTTACAGCCCCTGCCCACTGGTGTGTATCTGGGCCAGGTTTCATGACCAGCATACGATTACTGGGTTACGTGAAGGAAGCTGTTGAATCTCAGTCCAGTTCTCAATGGGCAGGTTCCACAACACTCAAAAAATATTCCCCTATGATACAACTGACACCAACTGGAGCCTTTTTGGGCTCTTCAGAAGAAAGACCAAGGCTTGAACTTCATGGAAACGGAACTAACTGTTCTGTGAACTCCTCAGAACAGAGGCACACGGATGCAATGCTGCGGGGATGCAATGGCATCTCAGAAATAGAGAAGGTTTCAAACTTCTGCAGTCTTCAACTTTCACCAACATTCAAATTCACCTACATTAAAAGAAAATTAAATTGCCCTCCCCCACAAAAAGAAAACCACAACAAAGCCAGCATCCTCCAGCAAACTATTTGCTTGAATCTATTAAAACTTGCCAAGTCAACGTTCCAGTCTCAACCGCCTACCCCAGCCTGCCAACAGCAGCAGTGTCCATTCTTTCCTCCTCTTTTTTACATTAACAAAAGCCAACTGTGGCGATGACTTGCATCACATGCCAACAATATATCACATTCCTTCACAGCTGTTTTTTGTAAAGGGAAGGAAAAGACCTCATCAGTCACCGACAACGCTTCTATAAACCATAAACACTTTAAGAACTCCATCCACAAAGTCAGGATGGTAAACTACCAAACAGAATTCCTTCTAACGAAGGGCAACAGCACGAACCATCGATTCCAGAAAATGAACCTAAGTGTACACCAAGCATTAGTATATTAACCAAATCATGGCAATCGTACACTTGTTTTAATAGCTGAGCAGGCCAGGTGGATAAGAAGCAATCTCTGTAATGCCTCAATGAGCAGGAAAGTAGATTCCCAAGTCAGCAGGCAGGCCTCCACCTAATGTGCTATCAGGAGAAGGCACGCAGTGCTGCACGTTGCTAAAGAACACAAGAAAAGGCCAAGTAACAGCTAAACCAAAAGTACTACGTTAATTCTCCTTTAAATGATTTAAATGAATGAAAAATGCAATCCTATCAATACGAGTAAGACGTTAACCCATATTGTCAAAACAGAATCAGGCTGCAAGTAAAGGGACTGCTGTGGTCTATCTTTATGTGCAGCAACTTCGTTATCTGTAACAAATAACAAAAGATAACAGCAAACAGGAAAAGAATAGAGAACAGGGCAAAGCAAGCTGATAACGAGACGTGCTTACAAAGCGTGCCTGCTTGCTTCCTGGAAGCTCAAGTAAACCCCAAACTGTTTGATGTGATATATAGATGCATTCGCATCTCTGGAAAACAAAAATGCTTACCGCCATATAAACTCTACTGCGAGCCAATGTTTAATTACACCTATCAAAATCAAAATAAAATCCCAGCAGTTTCTTTCAACACGCCTGAACCACGAAGATCACCTACGCAAATACAAACACAGCATCCGCATTTCTAATTAACTACAGCCAATTATAAATGGGGACACTTTTAAAAAGAAATGATGAGGATAATTAATCATTTTCACACACAGAGGTAACGCTGTAACATCACGCAGTGGCTGCAGGAGCTGCCTGCCTCCTGCACTTCTGTTCTGGTTTGTTTGAGCCAAGGTCACTACAGCAGACTTTAATTTTTCACAGGGAAGAAGGGAAGGCAGAAAGCCTCCATGCCCCTTGCTGGACATTTCATGCAGCTCTTACTGAATTCAAATATTCAGCCACTAAATCATTGCTGTGGACTACTAACATTTTAATAGGACTCCTGTATGTGAAGAAAAGCTAAGAATAAAAGGGCTAGAGGAAAGCTCACGGTAATACATGACGACTGGAAGTTATTCTGTTCTAACACTAACAACATAAGTGTTTATATGCCTGTTTAACTGAACACAAGGGGTTATGGTTATGATATGCTCCATCAAAATGTCCATTACTTGAAAACATCTGAAGAATCCTTAAGAAAGTTGAATTTCTGCGCTGATAGAATGAAAACTTCAAATACAATTGCAGCAAACATCAAGAGAAGAGGAGAGTAGGCAGATCCTCCTATCCTCACATCTGCTACTGAGACACTGGTTACTGTAGCACAGCATACAACTGGGGAAACAACAAAAAACACACTGGGTAAACAATCCAAGATTTTAGAACACTGATGCAACATGGATTCTGGCTATCTGTTTTTTATTTAATAGAAGTTGCAACTAACACAAGTTCATTAGCTATTTGTTAGTTTACAAACAACTTGCAGACTGAATTCCAGATAACATCAGATTACAACAAATGTTCTGCATTACAGCTGTGCAGAAAAAGCCTCGGGGAAGGAAAGCGGTGGTGAACGTTACAATCAGGCTCAACATTGTTTCAGAAGCAGTATGCTGTGTGAGTAACCCAATTGGAACACTCTTCCTTGGGACGTTTTGCTGAGCTGTGTGTTGTAAAAATAGATTTGTATGCCTCAGATTTCTCCTCGCTGTCTGCAATGGATCTCTTAGTGGCAGTAGAAGCCTTATGGACTTTTGCTGGGACAGATGAACTTCCATCGTCTGCTAGAAAAAGAGGAACAGAATCAAACACACATAACAGCTCTCAATTAAAAAAAAAAAGTGTTTACATGAATACTGGTAAAACAATTTAACGTATTGTATGTACAGACAAGGAGCACGTGCATTTTTTCCACACACAAAAATGTAATTGAACTCAACAGCAACATGTTCCCAGCTTACAGAACTCAGGCTGAAAAAGCATTTACAAATCCTGGAGAGTAATTCTTTCCCACTCATGTAACCCCCTTGTGCTGTAACTCAGTACTGACAACATTTATTCCTCCAAGTGAAAAACGGCTCCGAACTCGAGTTTTAAGAAAGAGCCATTAAATTATTCCACCACTCTGAAGTATTGTTTGAACATCAGCTATCGAATGACCAAAGCTAAGCTTGTGAAATACCGTCCCTGGGGAATTGATCTTCTCCCTTTATTCTTTGCAAAGTCATTTATGACCAGTAACAATTGTCTACATTCCTCTATTTCATATTTGGGATAGGAAAATGCCCATCCCTCTGTTTCTGATACCATTTCTCTCAGTGTATTACATCTACTGCTACAGAAACAAACAAAACCCAACAGAAAACCAGCTCTTAATGACTGTGTAGCTTTCTCTGAAGCAGCAAGGCAGTATTTCAAAAAGCATGTAACAAATCTCTTGCACAAAGAAATTACTACATTAAAGTCAGCAGAAATGCCATATATTTCATGTATCTTAGGCACAACTGTGTGTAAATAACTACTGGGGAGTCTGAAAATGCACTGAGCTGATTTCTGCATGCAGTCCCAAGAATTCTACACGCAATTCTAAAGCATCACAGATCAGATTGTTTTTATGTGTTTGGAGAATGCTGCTTTTAATGGCACTGACAGTTGTCTGGAAGGAATTACCAAACAATGGATTTGAAAAAATGAATGTGTATGCTGCAAGTCCAGAAACCTTGGGGTGCCATGTTCACAAATTAATTCCTGTGCTACTGGCATTCCTCACTCCATGGATTTTTCTTTATTTTCCCTCTCTCCTTCTATTCCCCTTCTGCTCAACGTAATTGCTGTCAGAAACAAACCAGCGACCCGACACTTCAAAAGGCATGTTTTTCTCCTTTGCATTGCTGGAAAAGACATCAAACATGACCAGAACTACCAGGTTCCTAAACATCCTAGAGCAATTTAATAAATCTCAAATTAAATGCTTTCTAAAGTTTAACCTCTCTGAAAACAGCAAGTGGCAGGTGAAGCATTTCTGATGGAAACTCTGTTTCTCCCACAGAGAAACGATGAACTGTAGATACACTACTCTTAGATTCTTTAAAGAGATTATATTGGCTTCCCTTGTGGATGCAGTACTTGAATTCTTCACTTTGAAACCTCAGACTGGCTTGAAAAACACACCCATACTTCTGTATGAAAGTATCAGTATTAATTGGAGACATTAAAGAACATAACATGTACTACCTAAATCATCCACTATCCTCTGGACTAAGGGACAGGAAAGTTTATTTGTAGTTTCATGACAACTGTAGATACATCAATACATCCTGAAGTTATATTCCAATGCTACCAGAGACACATAGCAAATTAGCAGCTGAAATAAATGACCACAAGTCAAGTCATCAGCTTGGGATGTTTTAATACACTTCATTGAGATGAACTCTCATGAAAGATTTTTTTTTGACCACTTGCACTTTGGGAAAACAACTAATTCTCCTCATGATCTCTTCTCAGTAAAGTAGATACACCAAACCCTTGTCTATATAACTGTGCGAATAAGAATCTCTAATCCCATTTGTTCAGGTTGGTTCCCACCAACTCAAAGCATAGCAACACTGGAATGACACAAGCAAGTCTGCCTTGACCCACTGAAAAAAATGCAATTTGGCTAAGAGTGTTTTTTACTCAATTAGTTACCACCACGACATTCACCAGTCACAAGCATGTGCAAAGAGTCTGTAGTTTCAGGTATAAAGAAACTATAATAAGTCAATCCCTACTATCCTGATATTTACCAAAATTCACTACGTGATGGAAGCAGATGGGATGAACTGGGCAGAATGAGGAAGAACTGACAAGCAGAAGCCCTCGCAGAGTTTCAGCAGGGTCAGTTCCGTACAGCTCTGCAGATAGAACTGCAAAACTGGGTTTTAAGAAAAAGCTGAGTACAGTTCCTATTGTGCCAGCTCATGAGGCAGCCTCCTGCTCCAGCTGGACAAGACAGCCTTCAGGACACACTTTGAGAAGAGTGGCTTCTGCGAAAAAGTGAGCCACGAAATCACGGCTCAGCTGAAGACAGGAGCTGACCTTTTGCTACTGAGAAAGATGACAAATGAAGATAGGCTGTGACGAAGTTCGAAAGTCAGAACAGGGAGAACTGAAAATGTAAAGAAGTATGAAGCAGCAAAAGAATACACAAGGACTGGCGATGTGATAGAAGTGACAGGTTTTAACTCAAATGAGTCTTTACATAAAAGTCAGAAAAAAAAAAAAGGAAGTAACAGGGCAGCTTCTGAAAACTCCAGCATGGAATTGTCAGACACGGGTTTCTCCTACAATATTTTTCAAAGCAGATCTACTGGCGTGCTTTTTTCACGCTTAGATGAAAGCACAGCCACCAACCTGAACTTTTGGTGAAGATAATGTGCCTCTTCTCCCCGGAACTGGAGCCGATACAGTCCTTTCTGTTCTTAACTTTAGATGGGCCTGGAGAATCTATGAAATAAAAAAGTGAAATCATCCATCTGTTTCGTGACTCATAAGAGAATATGGTTAATTTTAGCTGTGACGTTACCTTCAGCGGTGACTTGCTGGGCAGTTGATTCTGCTGACTTACATTTCTTTGACTTCTGAAACGACACGAGCAGACATCAGCTGATGCACTGACAGGATATGCAAATCCCAGCTGGCATTTGATAGACACACAATTTGCTACTTTTTTTTTTTTATGTCTTACATCATGAAACCGTTACTTCCACAATATCGCCCCATACTTCTGATATTATTCATTTAAGGCAAAAATAATAATCTCAGAAACCTTGAAGGAATCCTGAAGAAAACAACACAGGCCAAAACTAATCTGTCTGGCTTTGCTATTTTGGTTTGTACACTTTGTGGGGGGGCAGGGGGGATAATCACCAAGGTGATCTCACACTCTGGACCCACAGGGCAGGACAGGAAACTGAAGGGCTTTAAACAAGACAAAGTAATTAATCAGTGAAGATATTTTTCAGTAAGAAATTCAGAATAATCCCACATTTTATCTCACATCTTTTCATTTAGTTAATTAAAAAATCCCTTCTGGGTAACTTGCAATAACTGGGCTCCTTACTGCAAATTCCTTGGGAAGAAAAGGTGCGAATAGTTAACCTAAATTTTGTAAAAGCATCTGGGGACCAGATTTTCCAAGTTAATTTATAACTGTCCGGATTAAAAAAAAAAGAACTAACAAAAAAACCCATAAACAGCAGCAACAACAAGTAACCCATTGCTGGCTTGTGTTACATAAACTGAAAGATGTATTAGAACAGCCATTGGTGTCAGTACCACAAAAGCAGACTGCATACACTCAGAGAGGAGCACATAATTCAAGGATGTCAGACAAAGAGTAAGAAAATAAATTATTTAAACATTTTATAAGAATAAGGAGAACCGACGCTGTGAAGAACATGACTAACACTTTGGGAAAAAGATGCCAGCCCATGTGTTGGTGCAGAGCTCAGCCAGAAGGTGGTGGTAGAGCAGTGCTGTGCTGGAAGCAGGCTGGGCTCTCCTGGTGCTCTCCACTGCGCTCACAAAAAAGAATCCTTATTGTCAGGGTGCTCCCATCTTCGTTATTACTGACAAGTTTAAAAAGAAAAGCTACCTCCCATTATCCGGCAACTGAATTATAAGATGTTCATCAACATTAGGCATAGTATATATGAATGTATATTATATATATTTCATCATGGGCACACACGAGAAACTCGAGCTTGAAAAGACTGCTAGAGAAGAGTGCTAGCTCCATCTTCTTTATGCTTCATCTTATGGGCACGCAGACAGGCAGCTCGTGCTTCCTGCTCCACGTACAGCTGCAGCACGTGCACTGCTCCCTGCTGACAGAAGAGCTGGGCAACAGCAGCACCAGCAAACCCCAAACGACCAGCTGTGCCCTGATGGGGCTGGAGCTCACAGATCTCACATTAGAACAAGCAGCACCAGTGACAGCAGGGAAGACTGGTTGCTGCTGCGAGAAGTTCATCTGGCAACAAGGCAGGGCAGTGCTGCAAAACCCATCAGAAACTGAGGGCCAAACACAAGGAGCCTGCTGAGAGATTTGCAAATGCTGCACCTGCCAGTAACAGAGATCTCCTCTAAACAAACAACAAAAAATATTGGCATGTAACAAACGCATAAAGAGTTCAAAGACCAAATAACGATCTTTCATCTGCTAACAAGAGCAACTATACTGACACAGCTATGTGACACAAGTGCCCAGCACACTTTGGTGGTGGTAGTTTCTTGTGCAGAAATTAGGGGCAGCATTGGCTTTCTGACTGTCAGACTGTATGAGCCAAAGCTATATATTCACTTCAACAGAACCTGGAAAAAACATTTCTTTCTCACCTCATCTTAGAGGCAGACAAAAACCAAGTGCAGAAACATGGGCCAACATCTAAAGCCTCACTTGTTAGAAGTGTCAGATGAAGAATCACATTCTTAAGATCCCAGTAAATCTGCTTGCTTTGGGCTGAGTTAATGCTGCAGCTTTTGCTTGCTTTGTCACCCTCCAGAGTAGCAATGATGGTTTAGAAAAAAATAGTTCTTCACATGGGACCTTTTTCACTGCATTGCTGTTCTTTGACAATTCTGCAGCACACAGCAACTGCTACTTAGCAGAACAGCAGCATACAGTAGAGTGCATAGTAGGGACATTTTGATGGCATTTTGCCTGTTCAAATAAAAAAAAAAACCACCAAGGCCTCAATGGCATCGTGAGAAAAATCACTGCCATTGATCAGGACCTTAAGAACTGCAGAACACGACCACATTTCTTGGCACCCTGCTTCACTATACCCATATCACTGAATTCCATCGTTTTCAGAGCACCATGCCTGCTAGTCACAAGAGAGTTCCAGCAGACACAAGGTCAGCACACTGCTAGTGCAATACACACAGAACCTCACGAGCTCTGCTTCTAGAAGTAGCACTGCAGTACAACGCAGCGTACCAAGTAAACCCCGCAGAGGGTACGAAAAAATTATGTGATCTGACAGCAGATTGCATTACGGAAAATAACTCTCTCAATATAAAATAAGATTACCTTTTCTAATTTACTTCTGAGTCTTCTATCCTCCATTCTTTTCTTCAGTACTTCCACATCTTCTTTATTACCATTAAGGATAATCACATCTTCCTCTTGAAAGGGAACACCACACTTCAAGAAAAGAGGACAAAAATCACTGCTTGTTCAGGGCCTTCACGTTGGTGAACCTTTGCTAGGATTAACCCCTCCCTTTACCCTCTTCTCTTCAAGGAGTTCTCTAACCTTTCCCATTGCTGCTTGTCTTCCCCAGTGTTTTTTCTCTTCTAACAGTTTCATACAGTTTCTCACTTAAAACACCAAAGGCAGAATCTGCCCTGACCAACAACCCTTCCTTCTTATGGAAAGAACAAAAACATTCAGCTTGGTGGTGACTCGTGAACTGCTGATAACCATGTATAAAAGCCTCTCCCACGCCAATCTGCACAGCAAGTTCTAAAAACATTTTCACAGTTTGGAAATTCTAAGGCCTTCAAAGCCATTTTCCACCCATTCTTTTTTTACTCATGAATGCATTTGATTAAGATCTGAGCAGTATGACACTGCATCTTTCCACTTACTGACAGTCTATATAAGCAACGAGGCCTGAGAACAGCAATTAATTTATACAAGGGAGCCATAACAATGGCATTACTCATTAACCCGGCCTTGCTATCTCACTGTCCTTCACCTGATTCATTAAACACCACCGAGTTTTACATTTTCAAAGTGCATTTATTAATTAATCTGGATTATATATGTAATCTGCTTCATGCAACTAGTTTTCTGATTGAGTACACAGATGTCTCTGCACAATTTTTAATCGTCTGGCAAACGCCCAGCACACTGACTAGAGCATTTCCCATCGTAAGATCTCAATTTTTTTTTAAAATTCATTTTGGTAAATCCAGAAGCTTTCTGCTACTCTGCAGGATCGGTTTCTGATCCTCTCTCTGTCACTACTCCCCTGTTTTCAGAACTAAGGTTTATAAAGGTTACTCGTGCACTGGTAGCAGGGATTAAAGTACCGTACACGCGTCCCTTCGTTTCTTTAATTACAACAAACACAGTTAACTCAAGTGATGAGCAGTCTGAGAAACGAATAGCGGGACACTATGAAGGAGAAGGAAGGGTTATGGAGATGAATATTCAGTGTGTTGGGCAGAACAGTGCATCTCACACAGGAAGTGGGACAGTAACCCACATTTTTCTGTTGCTACTCAAGAAACCACTGCTGGAAATACCAGCTCAGTGTGAGCTCAGGCACTTGAGAGCACAAAGACTGGACAGTGAGCACAGCCCATGAGTCTTTACCCTGAGGATGGAATGACGGGAACAATACTGATCCCAGAGAAGCCCTACATGCTCATTTCTCATTGATTTTCTCCTGAGTGCAGCATGAAATACACACATCCAAATACAGGTTGATGATTGAGGAACTAATCTGTGCGATAGTTTTTGAAATCATCTCCTACTGAGTGTACAAAAACAACAGGCTACTTCCTGCAGTAGAGGTTGATGTGAAATAAATGATACATTTTAAAAAAAGGAAAGAAACTCTGGGTTCTCGTCTGGAAAACACAGGTGGAACTCTTCTAAAATGAAAAATATTGATAAGAAATGGGGGAAAAAACTGTGTTCTGTACACCAGACCAGAGCATTTCTTGCCTCAACAACAGGCAGGTGGTATACAGAAGCCAAACACATCCAAACATACCTAACTGCAGCAAGCTATACACACTGCACCAACTCCATCTTCCCCAGTTTCCCTAATTACAGTAATAAATAATAAAATTCCAAAGTATTTTTTTAACAGCAATCACTGTTCTTTCATGAAAAAAAAAAGATTTCATTTCAAGAACTTGAAATGTTTGTGTAAAAAACAAAGGGATTTCAGTGTTCAGATTCAGAAAGGTTATCCCTTCTGATTAAGGCGTTCTCTGGCAGGTGTTTGTCCTACAATATCACAAGGTCTCCTTGCTGCACCTTGTTTATACTGGGACTTGAAATACATATGAAGGTATTTGCCGCAGTTCCTTGATGCTTTTGCAGCACCTTGAGCAGAAGACACTCCAATGAACTTGAACACTAATCTGAAATGGACAAAGGCATTAGAACAGCAGCTTGCAGACCCCTGGGTGAGACTCGGGGTAACTGAAGAGCTGCACGCCCAAGGGATTTGCACTGAAGGACGTGCTGGACACGCTGCATAGGTTTTGTCCAAGTGTCCTTCCAGGATCCAATCACGAAAGCATAAAAGTACATTCGTTACACCAAAATGGTTTAACGTACATCAAGGAATTATTTAAAGCTTGTGCATGTATAATTAAGAAGTCTTCCAAATCTGATATTTGTACATTTATGTATATGCTGCATATCCTACAATCTACGTGTCTGTAACACACACACATATACACACCCACCTACCATCAACTTCACAAAACACACACCCAAAGACTTGAAATCATGTGAACAATAAAGGAATTTAATAGGGTAGGATAGTTGCCTTTGTTAGAGAACAAAAGTTGTCTTTTTCTTCTTAAGTAATATCAACATCATCTTATGTGGCCGAAACTTAGAAGACAACATTTGTAGCCGACTTCTTGCTGTAAATTGATTCTAATAGGGATTTTTTTTGTTCAGTGTTTAAGGTGTAGTTCTGCCCATGACTATTACAGCCTCATAATGCAATTAGATAACAGGCAAATACATTTCCACTACCTGGATATTTACATCAACGTTAAAATTTAATGTCCTACAGAAACCTGAAAGTCATTTTCTGAACTACGAACGCTAATTAACTCCTGCAGTCCTCCTTCATGTGACCATTAGGAGCGAGGCAGAAGGAATGGATGCTTCTCCAAAAAGAGTCCTCACCAGAGCAGGGAACGTGCATCCCCACAACCCGCCCATCCCTCCTTAGACAGGGCAGCATTCAGGGATGGGGCAGAGCACACATGCTGTTCAGCCAAGGACCAAGCCAGTATTCATTCACCAGCCACACAAGCTCGATGTATTAACAGCTACAAGAGACAGTAATCGTTAACTAAAAACATGTTCTGGGAGAGCTTTCCAGAAGCTCCCTCACAGGAAGGGCAGCACGGCAGGAGCTGTGAGCACCATTTCTGGCACCGTGTCCGAGCAGCAACGGGACAAAGGCTGAATGATCACCTGGGAGGAGCAGGGCAGTCTCCTACACATGGAGCATGGCACAGAACGTGTGCTTTCTCTCAGGAGTTACAGCAGCCACCACATCAGGCTGCCCAAGCCGCAGCCTCTATTCACAGAGCTTCCCTTCAAGTCAGTGATAATTCTCTATCTGCCGTACCCGCAGCTGTGCCCTAATTTACATTGAGGTTTTCTGTTTATTTCCGAGCAATACTCTATTTTTACCTGTACGTATCCAAAACACGCCAGCCTTCCCCCTTATTGCCAGCGCTTTGTAAGTCCAGTAAACCTGAACTGTTCATTTTTCACTTACTAAAAAACCCCGAGAATCCTAATAAAACTACAAACAGGAAAGGGTTTGGGAGGATGACATTTCATCCAGTATCTGTTTGGCGTCAGACACCAGAAGTGACCGGGGCGATTCTTTCCCATGCTTCTTTGCTGCAATCTGGAAAGTTTCAGCATGCAAACAGTTAAGAAGGGGGGGGGGGAGGAGGAGGGAGGGCGACTTTCCCTTCCGTTCTCATCATCTAGCACGCTCTGCTAGCAGCACTGGGGTTAAAGCCTCGGAGGTAAACCACGACTATTTATAATCAGCAGCAATGTACTCTACATATCTGAAAGCCTGATTTCAGGCCTTTTAAAGACTGTCTCTGAACAGCGGCACCAGAAATCTGGAGAAGCTCAAGTTTTCTCTTATTATCCTGAAGCAGAGGACATTTCTTCCGAAGCTGAACAGCACTGCTGCAGAATAAATATGCTAAGCATCGCAGGAAACCAGACCAAGTCCTAAACAAACTCATGTTAATGTTTAACCCCTTTCAGTTACATGAAATTTCCACACAAGCAACAGAATGAAGAACGCTGGCTGAATTTTGCTGAAGGACAACAGGACTCTATTTATTTTTATTACGCTGCCTTCTCCTGCCTGATTCTGGACAAGG
Organism: Numida meleagris; assembly: GCF_002078875.1. Classification (NCBI taxonomy): domain Eukaryota; kingdom Metazoa; phylum Chordata; class Aves; order Galliformes; family Numididae; genus Numida; species Numida meleagris. The sequence continues at coordinate 11,939,239 of NC_034427.1, forward strand.
TAAGAGGAAATAAATTAGATTTTCAGACTTCAGGTTTTAAACAAAGCACAAAATATTTTAATTTTTGTAAAGTGATAAATATTTTCACTTCAGAAAGGCCATTTCACTTTATCAGGATACTCAAGCCTGCAGGCAGGGTTTGTTTTCTCTTTGTCATTGATGTACAGGACTGGTTGGTCATTACTACAAGCACTGTTTGCATCAAAAGTCTCAGCACTTACAAATAAGTGGTTTGCTTCTGCTGCAACCAATGCAGCATCTCAAAACCATATATCTTAATGGCTTAAATAGCTGCCATACTCTTTCATTGAAATTGTAATGAGGTCAAACACGCTATCCAACAACAACAAAATTGCAGATAGAAAGGTACACCTCCATAAAACCGCTTGTATTTATTGGTAAATATTGTAATGTTCAAATAAGAATGATTTAAAATGTGTAAGGCAGTATGTACTGGGATTGAGGAAGAATTTTTTCTTTTTCGTGATCCACGTCACAGCACAGAGGCAGAGTCAGCATACTCACCAAGGCTTAGAGAAAAGGCAAAGTAAAAAGCAGTTGTTAGAGTTTTCAGAGGACTAAATTAGTATTCACTTGCTTATGAAACGTTTACGCAGGCCTTCGTGTAGACATCTTTCAGAGGACAAACAGGCATAAGAAGATTTGGAAATACAGGAGCTAAGGCCTTTTCGCCATTTAATTATTAGAAGATGAAGTATTTCTAAGGCATTTGTTTCACTGAATCACTGGCACACAAACGACATTAATATTAACCAGTTCAAAGAGTTCAGACAAAACAGGAGGTTTAGAGGCAATGCTGCACTCCAAAACCCTACAGCAGGAAGAAACAGGGAGCTGTGAGATCATCCCACACCAAATCTGAAATGTACTGCAACATATATACAGTTAATGGAGTTTTCATAAACTGAGATGATGCTTCAGAGGCTTTATTTTCCAGTACGATTAAATTTTTTTCGAGTTTACCTTTCAATGGAGTTGGATTAAGACAGTTGTCCATTAGGTGACATCCATGACAGCAGCCATAAAGATGTGTGAAAATCCCTACAAGGGGCTGTTTTTCAGAGTGTCCAACAGCACTCTCAGCACTTCTACATATTAAGATAACTTCGCACTCCAGGTTTAGCAAACCTCTCCATAATGCAGAACAGGCTGGGTTTCAGGGAGGCATTTTGGTAACACTAAATACCTACAGTGGCACTCCGGTGTAGTAAAACTGGAAGGCAAGGCAGCCCGGGTTGGTCCCAGATAGTGGATCTCAGTGCTAAGAAATGATCTTGCTCTTCAAGGGCAGGAGGGATATGGCAGCACAGCTCTTCACAGCAGGACACAGAGCCGGGGCTGGGAAACTCTTGTAAGTGACAGACTGCATACACAATGGGACTAGCAGCGACAATTCCAGCCCCAGAACCATTAAAACATCAGCAGAAAGTCAGTATGTGCATCCTGTAATATACACCGAGGCTGAAAGATGTCACATTTTGCTCTCATTGGAAAGGCTTCATCATTAAGTCATTCCCCAGAATCATTTTACCATTGGGGAAGGAATGGTTTCTTCTTGGCTGACAGCAGTGTTTGTACACCCTTATGCTGCTCTATGAAACACAGCTTCTAGATGCTACGCGGTTCAATAGGAAAAATCCATAGTAAATACTTAATCTGAAACATCCTTGGAAGCTATTATGTGATGGGCAATACAAGTGTCAGGGATGGAACAAGCAGGTCACAGCCTGGATCCCCGGGGAGCCATCCTTCACAACCTGCCTGCAGTTGTATTCGATTTAAAAAAAAAAAAAAAAAAATACAACCAAAAAAAACCCCAACATATAACAAACAATGGGAGAGCAGACAGCACGCTCATCCTGTATGGACAGATGTTGTTTTCCAAGCAATTATGAAGTGCCAAATACTTCTCTCACTGCCCAGTATCTTCAGTGATATTTTTACGTCCAGACCGTGAAATTCCACAGAGATCTCACCATATTCACTACTCCAAAGCAACGGTAATGTCCCTCCTTTAATTATTCACCAAGAACAAGCTGTTTTTTCTAACTTCAGCTCCAAAAAGGTTCAGTGCTTCTGCAGCACTCCCTGCCCCTAAATTCTGCTTTTTCTAACAGCCCCTGTGCAGCCCTCTGGCTCTGGAGTCAGCTGACAGCAGCCTACAGCGCTGGCACACGTCGTTTGTACTGCGGAAATCCTCGCTTCCACCTCACAGTGCAGTTCCTTTTCTTTTCCCCTCTGTGCAATACCGAAAGATTGAAGCGGGCTTGAGTTGCTGAAGTTGTTTTTTTTTTTTTTTTAAATGTAAACGGCTGAAAGACAATCAAGCTTGTTTACACAGTAAACGTATCCCTTAGGAGCTGCTGAGAAAAAAAAAAAAAAAGCATTCCCCTGGGCCTTGATTTCCTCATGTTTTCCTTTGGCCTGTGCATTCAGCGCAGACTGAAGAGCACTGCTGACAGAACACAGCAGCAAAACGGATGAATTCTCCTCCTAACACACAAATGCACTTTCCGGAATGCTCGGTGGAAAAGAGGCATTCCTTCAGCACGAAATTCAGTGCACACCAGCAAGGACAATACAATAAATACATTTCTTCCCAACAACCTAATAGATCTCAAGATATTATTACTATACAGTATCTGTTCCCGTGGTACAAACCCTATATTCTTAATGCTTTTGAAATTCTTAGTCTCTTTTTTACCTTAACTACAATGCCCTCTTTATTTTCAAGCTCCTATAACAGTCCTATAACTGTGTTTTCTTTTTTTTTTTTGCTTTTTTAAAAATTATTTTCCACATTTATCTAACGAAAATCTAGAGTCTTCTAAGCACAACAGCATTCAGATCAAAAACTACATTTACAAAAATATGACTGTTCTCCATTCTTACATAATGACGAATACATTATGATGCAAAGCATGGGATATTTACAGGTTAAATTACAAAATTCCTTAAAAACAAATTCACTGAATAAGGTACAAGAGAAGATGAATTCTCTTTAAAATACAAACGAAGTCTTTCTTGACTATTACGCTTAATGGCAGCTGATGACCCTTCCCCAGCTCCAAGGAATTTTCTCTAGGAAAGGCATAAAGACCTCAGGTAGGAGCTGGAGGACTCAGGACTGCTGCACTTCTGATGTTCAGCAGGAAAGGTGCATGCAGGAAAAAATCACAATGAAAAAATCCTTACGCCAATAGTAGCATAAATCACACAACTATCTATGAATGCTAACAGTGGTGGTAGCATGCTTATGTCAGGGTATGCATGTATGCTAACAGTAAGCAATGACTGCTGCCCACGTGTTCTGCTTTCCAAAGCACTGATACAAAGATGTCAGAGAAGGGGGAAAAAAAAAAAATCTCAAATGAGTTAGAAATGCTTGCTGACTTTATGAGGATAAAGAGCGGTACATATTGTGGATTGCATCTTAGTCTTCCCCTTTTGGTTATTTAATAAATTCGTTGCTAACCTGATTTACTGAATGCTGGACCTCCATGGCACAACATCAGGCTGCCAGGCCTCAAGCAAATCCCAGCACTGGGTGCCCCTCAGCTGCAGGGCTCACACACCTCTCCAGCTCTGAGGGCTGGACCCTGCCCAGCCTGCACTGGTCTCACCTACTGGAACACGCATTGCCTCAAAGCAGGATTAATTTCTATATTATTGCCCCCCTCCCCTCAGGTAATTAGTGTACAAAGCCATCTGGGGTTCTCTGGCTAATTTTGTTTGTCCTAGCAAGAGCACCTCATGGTCTGTAAGTACTGTTTCCAGTGCACTGCAGCACGAGCATGGGCACACAAACACTCCTCCCTAGTAACTGGAAAGAGAGTAACCTCAGCCTGAATAAAAGCATTACTACTATGTCATCAATGAAAAGAAAAAAGTCAACAGGGTTATCTCTCTCTCTATCTCAATCTTCCTTTCAGATAACCTGCGTGCTTAACTAAACTATGATCAGAAGGCAGTATCTAGATAATAAAAGATGAACCCACTTGATGCAACAAAATCAGGATTTTTACTCTGCATTGCTGTCTGTATGTTCATCTACACCTTCATCTACCTGAAGGACGCACTTCCTGCAGGGACAGACAAACAGAAGTTTAGCGCAGATACAGCAGAGTGTGGATTTTACCCAGATGAACTTTGTTCAGCTCTTTTTGTGGGGAAAACCGCTGCTCTTAAAATTGGAAGCTTTTGTCAGAACACCCACCGCCCTGCACCGCTCGGCTGCATCCAGACCTCATGCAACTGCTCCACGGTTTTGAAGGCTCTGCACTTCATAACGAGACCGCTGTCGGATGAAGAAGGAAATTTCTCACTGGCTTACATTATCACAATTCACAAGGAGCTGGAAATGTTTGTAAAGCTCCTAAGAGCTATTTATATGCCTCAGAATATTTACTGCATACACGTTGACGAGAAGTCACCAACCGATTACAAAGCTGCTGTGCAGAACATTGTTAATTGCTTCGAAAACATTTTTATTTCCTCAAAAAGGGAAAATGTCGTTTATGCAGGATTTTCAAGATTACAAGCTGATATTAACTGCATGAGAGACCTAGTTCGTTCCAAAACTCAGTGGAATTACGTTATTAATCTATGTGGCCAAGATTATCCTATTAAAACGAACAAAGACATTATAAAGTACATCAAAAGTAAATGGAATGGTAAAAATATGACTCCCGGGGTAGTCCAACCACTTCACATGAAACACAGGACGCAGGTTAGTTACCGAGAATACGTGCGTTCTGGAACGTCATACGTGTATCCGACAAAGAATGCGAAAACTAAACCTCCCTACAATTTGACTATATATTTTGGGAGTGCCTATTACGTATTAACTAAAGAGTTTGTAGAGTTTACACTGAGTGATGCACGTGCAAAAGAGTTGCTTGAATGGTCAAGAGACACGTACAGCCCGGATGAACACTACTGGGTGACACTGAACCGCCTGCACGGTAAGATGTGCGTTATTTCTGCTAGGAACCACCCCCGCACCGACAGCACCGGGGTACGGGACAGAGAGCTGAGTTCTGTTTTAGAGCTTAACAACACCTTGTCTGAGCTGCACTGCATAAATGGGGTCATTCTTTCAGTCCTGACGCTGCTCCTTTAAACCTCGTCTTACAATGGCTGAGAAATGGAGCTCGGTTCTAGAGCGGTCCTACTGATGGTGCAGACCGTAAGCTGCCAGGCTACTGAAGAGTTAATTAAAAACGTTAATTTTTTGCTATGAAAAAGCTCACGCTCTCAAAATTATCCCTCAAATGAGTAGAAAGGAATCTTATCAGAACTTTACGCTTTTAAAGATGCTCCAGGTGCTACACCAAATGCAGACTGGGAAGGACACATACGAGCCATTAAATGGAAAGACCAAGAAGGAAGCGCACACAAAGGCTGCAAAGGTAACGTGAGTTCTTATCGCAAACCACAACGGCGTTCACTGCAAATTGCACATCATGCATCAAGCTCGCTACTGAGTGTGCCTCAGTGGTGACACATTCGATTTTGAAATTAACACACAGAACAGCAACCCTCCCTGCTCCACTGTATCCAGCCCAAATACCTGCTGACACGCTGTTGCAAAGACTGTCACAGTATCCTCACACTGACCACCCTTCTCCCAACCCCCCCCCTTACAACACACCCATAATTCTACAGGGTAACAATAGAACTGCACACGTGTACTTTTTTTATTTTACAGGTTCCTGTATTCTTGATTACTTCCCTCTATTACACTAAACAATGCCTTAACGAGACTGCTCAGTTTCAGTGAGAAGTAAGGGGGTTACTCAGCAAGCACACTGGTCAGATACATCTGAATTGGATTAAATCTCTGATTTAAGGAAGCAGAATAGTGCTGACCATGTGGAAAAGAGGCAGAAGATAGCTAAAAATACGTAACCACAAACTCCTCTTAGTAAAGCACTGCATGTTTAAAAGTGGATCCAAACGAAGTAGGAAAACTTGAGCATGACCCACCACGAGATACAGCAGCGTCTGAGGAGCAGGTGGAGATAACATTCATCCACTTATGTAAAATACAACATCAAAACACAGCCTTCAATTTTGAATCCAGTCTTAAGCTCCAGATATATTTCAATGACGCTGTGTGAAACCAGAAGGCAACACGTCTTAGTACCACCACTGAAGGAAAATATTCCTAAATGATTCCATCCAGCTTTCTGTTGCTTTCACACACTTCAATTTGTCTTTGCAGGTCATTACATCAGAGACATCTGTGTCTATGGACCAGGGGATTTACAGTGGATTATTGAATCGCCCCACTTGTTTGCCAACAAATTTGAGCCTGCAACGTACCCACTCGTGATGGACTGCCTGGAGAGACGCCACAGGCTGAAAGTGCTGCACCAGGCAGAGGTCCCAATTGAAGATCACTGGCGTTTGCAGGAAGATAACTATTTCAACATGAAGCTGAATGTTTGAGGTTAACTGAAATGTAAGCATATACCCAAAATACTGAGAACCCATCAATATTTTCATCCATAGACTGCATTCACTTGGTGCACCTCATGCCGTAACGCTGTGCTACTGTTCCACCAGTGAAAGAAGCAGATATTGTTACTCACTACAGTCAAAGAAAGAGCAATGACTGCTAAAGGATTAATTCTTAGGGAAAATGACATCTACATCTGTAACAAGGGGGAAGTTCATCATCTTCTAAGTGACTCGTTTAACTGGAATATACACATTCCCCATGTCTGTAGCTGAAAAAAGGAGGACTGAGTGGTATGAAAGTAACAAAACGAAAGTAATGACTGAACAAAGAGGAAATACGAAGAGCACAAGTTAATTAAAGTCGTGTCTGCCGTATGCCTTATAAAATAGATTGCTCTGAGTAATAAACTTGTCACTAAAGCTGCAGAGCTTGCAGAGAAGCAGGTGACAGCCAGTTTCAGACACAGCCCATTTCACTTCTTTCATGGCCAGCTGCATCTCTAATTCCATTGTGTAGCATGGCAACACCACTCGTGCACTATTCATGCTTTGCTCCTACTGAAAAGGGTGTCTGTGTCAGTAACAGGAGTCCAGCAACGCATGTTTACTTTAAGTCCTTGTTTTTGATCCTCTGCAGAAGGTTAGAACAAGGTGACATGGGAAATGGAGGCCAGGGAACAAAGGGAAATGGAATGAAAAGCTGGTTTTCAATTCCTGAGGAGGGCAACAAAGCTTCCCTGAATCCTGACAACAACTGGAGATAAAACCTAGAAGCATCCAGGATAAGGATCTCATTTCCCAGATCCTTCGTGGACCAAATGCAGTTCTAATTAGCCTGCACTAAGGAAGTGGCTTTTCATACTCAACTGAAGTCAAAACAGGGCACAGTAACACAAAGAGAATGAGGATGCGGCCCTCTTGAGGTGAGAGCTGCTCCTTCCCCTCCTTAAGGGCTCTTAAATGAATCCTTAAGCCTTTCAAAGAAACTGGGGAATGATGGGGAGACAGGATATGGTTGGTGGTGAATTCTTTAAAAGGTTTTATCTTATTTTTTGGCAAGAATAGAGCCAAAAATTTGATTCTATTGAATCCAAATAAGCTTCCATTTTTTGTATTAACTCTGATGGGATCAAATAAAAACATATCCTGCTACTTATACGTTCACTTGATTAGAAACTACAAATTGTAAGGAAATATCTATGAGCAATTTAGATGTAAACTTCAATATACACCCCACATAGCATTCATTTTGCAAGAAAACTGGCTTAAGATTAAGTATTTTTCAAAAAAAAAAAAAAAAACAAAAAAAAAACCAACCCACTAAAAGCAAAGCAAGAAATGACCCTCAGCAGAACAGAAAAACTTCTTGGAACTGTAGTGCTCATTTTCCCACACAAGTTTCTTGGAAACGACGTTTTTCAAACGAACTTTAACCTAAAGAAGGACCAGCTGGTTCCTGTTTATTTACAGAAACTTACAAACTCAACCCAGAGGCCTCCACTCAGCCTCATGTAGTGCTCATGGCCTACCCCGTGGCTGACTGCTGCTGAAGTCATTCCTTTGTGGATGGAAGGAAGAACAACAAGTCACTTGGCACATTCAGCCAGGCATGCTGAGCATCCCTCTGAAACCAATACTGAAGCTACTGGGTTTCTGCATATTTCAGTGGGAACAACATGCACAATGAACTTCTCTCCAAACCACACGCAGTGCGCTGCAAGGTACTCCCAGGGTTTCTCCACTCCTTGCAGGTTTTAAAAGCACAAATGTAACACTCCTCGTTGCTGTCTCTGTAGCAAAGCCAGCACTTCGCTTTCACTGCTCATCAGTGCCACGCAGAACAATTGTGCTTCACCTTGGAGGTGAATGGGGAGGTGAAATCCGCTAGGCATTACTGTCAGATTGGCTCAGCGTGCAGGATCTGACCAAACTGGGGGCAAAAAAAGGAACAAAAAGCTCCCTTCTTAAAACCAAGAATTCTGACTTCACCAGCATCAGCTGAAGAGAGCCACTGCCAAGTGAACCTCCTTCCCTAAAGGATTTTATATTTTAAACACAAAACTAGACTTATATCAAAGTCCTGATTAACCCTCCCATTCTTAATCATTAAGAAACATTATTTTAGCCATCCCTAGGTAATCATAACATCATTAATTTCTTGCCGTGGATTTTTTGTTTTTTTTTACTTCCATCAACTTTTACAACCTATCAGCAAAAAAAATCAAGTAATAAAACTGTGAAAGCTGAAAGCATTTAACCTGCATTAGAAAACCATTCACAGAACCACACACAGAACAATCTGCTCTTACACAGTGACACACACACAGCTCAGGGATCTCAGCAGCTGATGTTTACTAACTTTTGGTAACTGTTGCTCTAAGCACCAAGTGGCAATGTGAACAATGTGACCGTGGCTCAAGGAAACGCTGGGCTCTGTAACATTCTGCACACGTTAACACATATCTGAAAGACGTATGCATAATTTTTATTTCAAAAAGCTGAGGAACATATTCAATAGCTCTATATCTAAGTTAAATATTTGATTAAGTGTTTTATATGGCACAGACTTTAATAGTTAAGATACTACTTCAGGCATGTATTAATGTCTGCTGAACCTGGAAACACTTCCAAAATAAACTGTGAAGTGATGCAAGAGACTACGTTTGAAAAACTTCGTTAATAAATAGGTTTGTACAATGGTCATAAGCAAGGAACTACATAAAGCACAAGGAATATTGTAACAATACATTTGTGCTTCTCATTGCCTTCTGCCCCCTCTGTGCAGTGGGTTTTACATACCTCAGAAGCTGGACATCCCTTTTGATTATGCCAGAACTATGGCATTTTCAGCACTGAGCAGTAAGAAAGCTCCTGCTCAATTCCATCCTTTACTTTAATCATCCAGTTACACCACTGGCAGCAATGTGCAGTCTTAATGACAGGAATCTGTGCAGAGTAAGCAGTATCAGAGCAGCCCAAACACAAACACCACAGAGTGCCTGTTCAGAACACTGTAAAGCAGGTCTGTCTGGTAGCCCCACTGCACGCTGCCAATCCTTCTCCCCCCTTAGGTCGCCCTACAACAAGCCACAAGTTCACAGATTCCCTTAAGACATTTGGAACAGCTGCATCATCTCACCTATAGAATCTCCGTGTTACACAGACAGATCAGAAGCCTGGAAGTTTCAGCACAAACTCAATAATCATTACCCTGCCTCCAAACAGACTGCCACAGATTAGCACTGATAGCCTTGTTCAAGGCATCTTCAAACACAAAACGTGATTAGAAAGAGTATGGGTTGTTCTTTTAATTTAATTTTAGTAGTCTGATGAAGAATCAAAACACACAGTAAGTGAAAAGTTCTCTCTTAAAACCGCAAATTTTAACCTGACATTTTTTATGTCACATGCAATCCTTCCTGAAGCACAGCAGGCACGAAGCAGGAGAGAGCAGAAAGCTGCTGTTAGTCAGGGCTTCCTGCTACAGAGCACTCATCACCATCAAATGCCTTTATCACAAAGCAAAGCTGCTGCTCTTCCTTCCTCTTAACAGTCACATCCTGTACCTCTCAGCACCCATTCCTATTTTAAACCTTCTCTCTTTGCTCTACAAAACTCTGAAAACATGCCTTAGAAAAACGAAGTGTAAAAACGTACTACGAGTACAACTACTTCTTGTAAAGTTCCTACTGAGGAATTATCTTCATTCTCAAGAGCACTCATATGAAAAGACTGCTTCATCTTCCGTGCACCTAAGCTCTATGAAGCCTTCCAAACCCAGTATGGTACAGCAGCAAATAGTGTCAAGATAAACCAAGGGAGACTGAATTCTTCATCTGGTGCTTTCCTAGTTCCTTGGGTTAGGCAAGCTCTGCACACGCATTCAATTTTTCTAAACACTTATTTCATGATAAGCGTGTCGCTGCGCCACTACTGCTATGAGCTGCTGCAGAAAAAAAATGGAGAAGAAAACTGAGCAGTGAGACAGCTCTCTGTGGGACTTCCTTGAAAGCGGTAAGTGATCTGATGAGCAAAGCCAGGAGATCTAGAAAGGAAGAAACCCTCTGCTTTGAGCAAAGGAAAATAATTTCCTGCAGTTCCACGAAGCACAGCATGTTCTGATATGCATCTTGTAGCACACAAGTATACGTTCACGACCTTGTTCAGATTATCTAGCTGAAAGGACATGAAGGTGAGGACTGCAGACTCCCTGTTTGCATTCGCTGAAGAGGAGATATTCAGCAATGTTTGTACTGCATCATTAATGCATCTCTTTGCAAAGTCCTTCAGGAGACAGCTGTTAACATAATAGCAGGCTTATAGGTGAGATTAATGCACAAGAACAGCTTGTTTCCAAAGAGCTTTCCTGAATTTCACCGTAGCAGAGAAAAGAGCTGCTACACATCTAGATTCCCAGTTTGCATTTATACTACAAATCTCAGCCCAAGATGAAACAAAACCAGATTCTATTACATGAAAAGAAAGACTGGATACAGACAGTACACAAGCAAAGACAGGATTGTTCTTTCTGAACCACTAATCACACTTCTGTCACATAACGACGTCCCCTCGGGCAGCCATGGCACACAGGGCAGGGCACCTGCGTGTATACTGGCAGGCAGAAGGCAGCAAGACAAAGAGAATGCTGCAGGCACACATGGATCCCACAGGCCACATTTCGGTTCAAAAACCAGATCCTCATCCTTAAACCAGCAGTTAACACCAGGAGGAACACTGTATCCAGCAACCTACAGTATTCAAACACTCTGCGCTTCAGAAAGGTTTTGCATTTTGAAAGAATACCCACCAGAAGACAACACTTACTTGTTAACAAGCAACTTCTAACCCTAGCGTATGCACAATACACAACACTTCTTCTCTTATTTTTTCCAGTTGACTTGACTTTACTGTCATATAAGGACAAAATATGCCAGGGAAATTAAGGTAATTAGGGCCACATATACACAAACTGTTAGCTACTCATCTGCATATTCAAATGAAAAAAAACAAAACAAAACACTTATAATAGTGGATGAGAACAGAACCCTGCATACATACGTATAAATATATATGTACATACACATGTCTATCTACCTCTGTGATTCTGTGTAACCCCACAGCTATTAAAGCTAAAGTAAAACCCACCTTGTGACAAACTTCAGTTTTGATTTCTTTGAGAGCACGTTCAGAGAACACACAGCCACAGTTTCTCAGGAAGCAAAACCTTTAAAGAAAAGGCAACAGATCATTTTTATCTGCAAGCTCACAGTATCTTCCTTATCTTATCATTTTGAATTCTTTAGGGAGAGCTACTCTTAATCCTCTCCATCATCCCCACACAAAGAAAAACTGCCTTACGGTGGCTCTGAGGAAAATGGGTTTACTTTTCAGGTTCTCTCTTTAATTCCATCTGAATAACCCTAATTATTCACTGCAGGAAGAAATACTTCACAATTGTCAAGCTGTGAACCCAACCACTCTTGTCTATGAGAGTAAAAATGCACAGAAAAAGAAATTCCTAATTTGTCCAAACTAGAATGTGAAGGAAAGCCCTTCTTCAGCAAAATAAAGAAGTTGATACCAGCACAGCATTTGAATACATTGCTTGATGCACTTTGCTCCACTGCACAGGGAGGTCTCACTCAACCTTTCTCCCCTTATCCATGTCAATCGCCCACAGCTTAGCCCTCAAACACCTTTGAGTCTCTCGTTGTCTGTAAGCATTACTCTTTCCTCCTTTATCATACATATAATTTGATTCAGGAAAGGGATAACATTTCATTTCATTTTTCCTCTTTAAGTATGAAACAAATGAAGGACATCTATTCCCCATAAAGACTTAAGTACATACATGACTTGCAACATTACTTAATTTTTTTTTACTTGCCACACCTTCCATTTAACATTGTACCCACTTTTATAATCTACATTCAGAAACTTAAAGTACTGACCTATGCCTTCCATTCATTTCCAACCCCACCACAGGGCAAATAAAGCGTGCAGACTGGATGTCATCATACGTGTCACCTTTTTTACTTTCCTTATCACCACTCCAAGCTGGATTATCTGCAAGGTTTAGTTCTGTTACATTCTGAAAGATAAAAAACAAACAAGACTTAAACTGCTTTACTAATGATTTTTTCAGCTACGCCAACATTCCCAGAGATTCTTCCCACTGCAGGTTACTATTTTAGCAATTTTAGTAGGCAGTGAGATGACAAGCCAATTGAGATTTTGCAGGACATTGAATTTTGTGGCACTGTGTTAAACCTTTTTACCTTCATGCTCTTGATATGCGATGCAGCTTCCACAGGAGTTTTATCAGCTGACTTGTCCAACAGAAATTCAATGACAGCATCTTTATTGTACAACCTATAAAATAAAATTTTTAGTAATTATATTTGATGCTCATAACATTCTCCTATTTACAAATTAGTACCTTTTAATACAGAGAACTAGATACAAAGTCATACCTGCCTAGCTCACAGGCTACAATGGGCCGACATAACTTCTCTTGACTCAGAGTGCAGTAGTACCATCTTGCCACCAATTCAGCAGTTTTGTCAACCTGAACAAAGAAAAAAACCTCATAATTTTAAAACAGCTTTTCTATTTGCAAATGATTTACATATAAATTCAAATAACACTTGAAGTGTTAATCAAATCCCCAAGCGTCTCACCAAACCTACTCTGTTATTCCATAAAACAACATTAGCAAAAACTCATGATCAGTTTCGAGCTATTGAAAATGTTTCTGCATCTTGGGACCAATTTTCTAACTCTAAGTCATTTTTCTCACAGTTTGGCACATCCATCAATACACTTCCCTCATTTATTCTTTTTCACTCTTTATGTTATCACCACTCATCTCCATAGCGCTACATCTCAGCCCCATTTGAAACAAGTTTCAGTCCCCATAAGGAACAAAAGTAACAAGAAAAGGAAATCTGGGGGTGCCAGTACGATACCTCAAAATTCAGTTTAAAAACATGAATTTATGAAATATTAGACCACAAAGGCTGAGGTTTGAAGCTACTTCAGTTGGTACAATGTAGCAGTGTGGCCACAGTCTGGCACGGAGTGGAAGTGCTTTTTGTCTACTTATATTATTAAAAGTTATCCGTGAAATTTTTCTGATGTTTGCTGCGATATTTTTCCTGATTTTAATCCAGGTGACACCACTATGTCCAATACTGCAAAACGCTCTAAAAAGGGGGGGGGAAAGCCATATTCAGAACGCAATCAGATAGAACGCAGAAAGCACCAAGGGCCAAGTCCAGCGACACCGGGTGCCCGGTGCCACCACTAAATGATGCCCCAGGTGCGTTCCCAGCAGACACCGCATCCCTGGTGAAGCACGCTCCAACCCCGTGCTATTAACAGACTACTTATGCCCCTAAACCCTCGCAGACTACAAAACGGTTTCCACCACAGCCCCTAATATCGTCCCAGATGCAAGAAAGGCGCTCCCTCCCCACTCTAAGCACTAGGCCCGATCCCCAGCTGCCGCAGGGCGAACCAGCCCTGCCTCCCTCAGGCCGCGGGCCCAAGCTCGGGGCCCAGCCTTACAAAACGGGCCCCGCAGCCGCCCGCCGAGATCCCCACCGCCCCCACGCAGCGTCCCCCGACCTTGACAGCTTTGCGAGGCCCCTTAACCAGCTCGTGCCGCTTAGGAATTGTGCCGCCATCGCACCCCATCTCGCTACGCTTCCGCGTTCTCCCCGCGACAGGCGACAAACTTCCGGCGGAGGACTTCCGGTCCGCCCCGGTGCGTCAGAGCGGCCGCGCACCAATCAGCAACAGGAGGCGGGGCTCCCAGAGGGAGGGGAGGGGCAGGCGGGCCGCCTGCAGAGCGTAGCACCGCGCCCAGTAGGGGGCGCCCTCGTACGCCCCCGTGTGGCGCCGGAGCTGCTTTCCTTCATTAAGTTGCGCGTTCATTCCTTGGTTTATTTATTTATGCGAAGAAATCTGGGCAGAACTCAAACTTTGGGGGATTTGCGGCCGCAGCAGACGTGCCCCTTCCAACCCAAGCCCTTCTGTGATTCTGTACCGACACTGAAATAACTGTACAAATCGTGATAGCGGTGTGACTGTGTAAGCGATGCGGTGATGGAGCTGTTCTTTTCACAGACGCAAACGACAGCAGCAAACAGCTGCAAATACAAACCTACCCACCCCTTCTCAGGGTGAAAATACAGGTACACACTACCAAGAAAGGCCAGACTTTAAAAATTCAGATAAAACTTTAAAATAAATAAGAAGAATACAAACGGCACAGGGATAGGAACAGTCCGCACGGATGCTTACAGGGCCCACGTCACTGCTGCTTCACATCAGCAGCTCTGGGGGCAGAGGTGGTGACACACAATAACTGACATTAGGGAGAAGGTGGGATACGGCGGAGGTGCTGCACAGAGGCAGTGATGGAGGAGTGATCCCCAAAGCCGTGGGTGTCGAACTCCATGTCTGTCTTCTATCCATGCTCAGACAGCAGCTGAAGCGTTTCTGATTAACGGCTGTGAGATGCGGTTTGTCCTGCAATGCATTCACAATACTTGTATATCCAAGAGCTGCAAAGGCAACGCGTTTGGGAAAGAATAAAAAACAGATGTAATGACAAGATTGGAGTCAAGTGCTCCGGGAACCGCTGATGACGGTACACATAGCAATATATCACAACTTACAGAATGGTGCACAGGTAAATGTCAAGAGAGGCTTTGTATACTCAAAAAAAAAAAAAAAAAAAGAAGTAGGAAAATATATTTTCGTATAGAAATTAAAAAATAATAATAAATTAAAAAAATCAGGTAATTACATTTGCTCAAATACTCAGCAAAAATTCCTGCCCCAACAGTAAGAGGACAACGTTTCTAGACAGAGCCTGAACACCAGGGAAGGGAGCACACATTTAATTCTACGCATCCCTCCTGCACCTGCTGTTGTGTGTGGGTCTTCACCTGCTAGAGGTGCAGTGGTACCCAAGGGAAGCTGCCTGCCAGGCAGCAGAGATGCTGAGAGTCAGCACCACTGAGCTGCTCGTGCCCTTCAGCTGCCAAGGGAGCGACAGAAGAACTGTAACAACACAGGAATTCAAGTTTTGACCACTGCTCAAAATACTAACAATAATTATAAAAAGTGAAGTCACTCATTCTAACATTGCTCTAAACTGCTGTGTGTATTTATACAGCTCATCGTTTTTGTTCTGAAGTTCCCTCATGGCGTCTGCATTTGGATATTGTATCGCAGCATTTTTGGTGGCGAGTGCCAGGTTCTTCAGGAGGCTGCAAAACCGGCTGCTGCTGTGGAGAATGTCGCTGCGAGCCTCTCTCTGCTGCGTTTCCTGGCAGAGAGAATCCACTATCTTCTGTCCCACCATAATGATCAATTTGCTGTGGGAGATGAAGACTTCAGGGGGCTGGTTACTGCTCAGGCTGTTATTGAACACAGCAATGGCCTTGTGAAGGGCGCCGAAACACAGCTTGCACTGCTCCGGAACAACGATTTTTTTGGCAGAATCTTGCTGGCTTCGAACTGAGTTCTTTTTTGTAGATGGCAACACCTAGAAAGAGGGTTCAAAAGAATGGACTCAAGTTGTCAGCACTGTTTTTGTTCTTATTTGCTCTACAGCACGTTCTTCCATTCTTCCCATGTTTCCTCACTTAGAGGGAGTTTTGTTAGTTAACAGACGTCAAGCTGCCCCAGCCCAACAGGGTTTTTTGCCATCATTTACTTTCTGTGAAGTACTGGGCTTCAGAATGGTATTTGCACTCACTTACCTTTTCCCTGAAAAAACTTCACTGAGCACCATTTTAATTATGGATAGCACACAACATTCTATCGTTAAAAATCAACCCTTTATAGAGACTGGGCTCCAAGCTTTGTGATAGCAGAAAACATTTAGACCTGATTTTTAATGGTAATGACTACATGAGGGCCATGAATAACTAAAACTATAAAATAGTGAGATTCAGACCTAATACTAGTGCATTACTTCGAAATATTACCCGTCACAGCCTTACCCCAAATGAGACACAAAAGCAAAGAGATAAAGAACCATAGGAATTCAGAGTGGTTAATTACATTTAGGGAAATAAATCTTCTGCACAGCTTTACAGTGGCAATTAAAAAAACACTAATTGTGGGAAAATGAACAGAGAAAATAAATACATCTCCATGTATAGAGGTGGGCATCCAAACACAAAAATTATTTTGAATTTTAGCAAGCACAGAAATGAAGGACTGGAGCCCCCTGTATGTCATAGTTTTCAAAATCAGAAATACCTTTGGTTTTGAATCTGTACTCTTCTTTGACACTTCTTTACCAGAAATTATTTTCTGTGCCTGTTAAAAATCAAAATGAAAGCAAAATTGAAGTGGTTTACATAACATATTCAAATATAGATATGCTTTTTTCTTATTTCAGGGGAAACGTTTGCTGTGCAGACACCGTGCTACAGACTACATCGATCCATGCATTGGAATAAACTGCAGTTTTTTTTCTATTTAAACTTTTGTTTTTTTATTTAAACTAAACTACTAATCCTGTAAGAGCTAAGATTGAAAGCAACATCAACAAAACACAACATTTCCTAAATTCTAAGGACAAGCCAGCATTCCTTTGCAAAGCCAGTTAAGAGAATTAGCAGACATTACAGTAATTCTAAGAAAATAATCATTCTACCAAATCTCAAAATTATTCTAGCAAATAAATTGAATAATTCAGAGTAAGAGTTTAAATGTTAAATAAAAACATTGTACAGAACCATAATATATCCTAATGTATAAAGTCAGTATTTCTTGTGTTGTGATGTCAGAGTTAAGAAGTGAAACGTATGGGCAAGGAGAGAACTACTAGGTTAAAAAAAAGAACTACAGCCAAAAGCTGTCTCTCAAACAAATTTAAAAGGGCAAGCTGCAAATGTTGCTCAGTGTTGGCTGGCTGCGTGGAGAAACTCTCTAATACCAGTTCTCCTTGTTACTTGTAATTACTGATCATTTTACCCAGGTCATTGAAATTCTGAGTTCACATAAAGTCTGGAAAATAAATCGCAATGCAAATGGAAGTTGGCACTGACACAAGACAAAACAGGGCAAATGACAACATCTGCAAATAATCAAGAATGTAGATGATAGAATCCCACCCTACTAACCTGTAGTTGAACATATTCACAGTCCTCAGTGACATTTTCCTTTGTCGTCTCATTACTGCCTTGACTTGAGTTGGGTTTATCAGGAGCGTTTACTGGAAGTGAATCTATTTCTATTCTTCTTGGCGCCATGATTTGTTTTGGCATTTTATATCCTGGACTCACTCTTGGTTGCTTCATTTCTTGCTCCTTCTCATTCTTTCTGAAGAGAAGCTTTCCGTTGGCAATGATGATGGATACAAATCTCTTGAGATCATCCGGAATCGTGCGGGCGACCATAACAAAGCGATCGAGGTCATCCGGGTTGTTGCAAGGTTTCTTGAGGACCAAAACCTCTAAAGACCAGTTGCAGTTGTTTAGAGCTTCTCTTGTTTCTGTTAAGATTTGGAATGAGTTCATAAGAATTTCTAGCTGTTTTTTAATTCTGATCTGAAGATTATTATCAGTGAGGTAGGATGCATTTACCTTTAGGGCTCGAGCAAAGGCCAAGAATTCTCCAAATGATACTTTTATGTGATCAATGGCCCTATGGATTTCTTCAATGTTTTTCTCTAGGTGCTCTTGTAATCTCCACTTACTGCTCACGAAGATCATTAAACTCGCAACTGAGCTAGATACGCTGTGCTGCAATCTAGTCAGCGTCTCTATGGCCACCTCGAGGTCCAGCTTAATTTCTTTGGCAGGCTCTTCTGATGATGACCCAGAAGAAGACTCAGAAGAAGAGTTTGAGGATGTAGAAAGAGTGCTGTTTCTGCTGTCCACGCTAGAAACAGATAATCTGTCATGTTCTAGTTTGGTGTCTCTCGAGAGCTCTGGGGGAACATGGTATGCCTGGTTTCCAGAACGATTGCTGTTTTTTTCCATCTCTTTCTTGGACTGCAAAGCAGTGGGCAAACTTCTTGGAATATCATAGACATTCCCTCCAGAAATCTGATTCTCAGCATTTGGAGCCAGGAGACTTGGGGGTACGTCGCAGCTCCCATTTTGCTGCAAGAGGAGCACATCCTTTGAGGATGGAACGTCATAAAGAGGGATATCTGGAAATGTTAATTTCCGCTGTATTGGTGGCAGATCATACAATTGTGGATTTACAACACTGGCTTCAGGGTTTGTTGTTAGTGCCTTGTACCTGGCTGGGGGTATATCATATAGCACCTGGTTTTCCATGGAATGGACAGAAGGGTTTTGTTTTAATCCTGTTTTTTCAGGCGATACTGGAATATCATAAATCCATTCTGATTTCCGAGGATTTGGCAAAGTATTACAGTGGCCCCACTTTTTCTGAGATTTCTTCTCCGAAGCATCAGTTTCTCTTTTGGGAGGGACATCATACAGCTGCAACCGAGCACATAGGATTTATAAGCAGTGTTTTTAAACAAGAAATAAGAAACAGAACCAAATTCTCAGTGTGCAGATGTATGCAGCAATATCAACAGAATGATGCCACAAAAAGCCTAGCCCAAAATTTTAATTTCCTTTCTACAATGCACAGCCTGCAGATATGAAGGTTAAAATATTTGGGGCACAGGTAATTAAACCATGTCAAAGTTCTCTTGGATCCTAAAGCCAATCAGGAAACTTGAAATGTTTGGCACCTGACTAACGGAGAGTTTCCACTGAGGCATTTTCCTTGTTGTGAAGTTTCAGATCAGCCCTTTCTCCAAGGATGGTCCTTCTCAAACAGTGAGGAAGAGATGGGAAGCCCACCCCACCCCTCAGCACTGCCTCCAAAGTCAGGTGTGCTGTACTCTCAAAGAGTGGCAGGAGTAGGCTGCACACAGTGGGAAGTGTTTCTGTCTGCTTGAATACTGCTAATCAGACATTCACTAATGTGAGGTACTGAGTTTGCTTTTCACATTGTCATAAGGCAAGACATTTTGCAGCCTGCAGTGTAGCACGCAAATGCACTGGCAGTCTTAGCAGGTGCCCTGGCAGCGCAGGTGCCAGGCCTTACTTTTCTCTTTAGTATAAAGCACAAAGTGCCGCACTGAAGATGTGCTGATGTTGATGTTATCCCTGTGATTCTTGCTTGCAAACACCCATAGAGAGAGGTTCAGCACATGTACCTAACATCAGAGCAGATTATTCTGTCATGACCAAAGAGTCTTACTTACGTTGCCCACTGCCGAATCCTGGGTAACAGCTCCAGCCTTCTCTGAGCTGGATGGGACGTGGTAGAGCTGCTGCTCTTCCTGGAAGCGCTTGGGGGACCTGGCCGGCACAGAGCCCTTTCGTGTTGCAGGTGGAGTGGCACCACTCTGGCCAAAGGGAAAAGAATCAGGTTTCAATCCACATTAGAGCCCCCTGAAGGCTCCCTAGGTATTCAGAGATGTGCAGGTCACATACTGCATAGCTCCTGGTTTCTACAGTCTAGAGCAGGACTGTGGTAGTTAAACTGAAGGTGCTCGTAAGAAAAATGATGAGATTTCAGACACATTTCTTTGAATTTCTAACCAGTTCAAAAGAGAAGTACTTTGTTTTGAAGTTCCCTAAAAACACATGGTTTTCTGCCAAATTTTACAAAAAAAAAAAAAAAAACAAACAGGGAAACGCTCGAATTAAACCCTAAACCTTAAGCCATATTCTGAGGTTCTAGGGGAGGGAGATGGGTTGGGGACCCAGTGGCATGTGGGGCACTGAGGACAGACATACTTGCGTGAGTAGGGACTCCCGGCTCTTCATGGATGGGACATCGTACACCTCACTGGTGATGTTTGGCACTGAAGCCCGGCACGCTCTTGGAAGAGTAAAGAGGTGCTTAGAGGGGAAGGGAAAACAAAACAAAACAATACTGAGAAAACCACACTGGACAACAAGCTCAGGACATCTCTGAAAACTCAACTAGTTGAGAATGCCACTGCCATAGGATGCACTCTTCAGTGATTCCAAACTTTTAGCCTTTCACTGATGGTGACAAACTTGGTGTTTTTCTCCTTTGCTACCATTTCTGCTTTATTTCAGATAAGAATGGGCACATACGAATTAAAGAGAATCAGCAATATTAACCAAGGGAGGGAAAAGATTTGGAGAAAATTCAGCTTCTGTTGTCACTTAAATCTTTTGACCTCCCCAAAGCAGAACTGTTAAAAAAAAAAGAAAGCAGGGGGGTTTCCACTTCCTTGCTCTCACAGAGCCATCAGGTCAAGCCATGCTTCACAGGAATTACAGCAGCAAAAGGATACAGGCTGAGATGTGTCATTCTGTAGTTGTGAAGCATTTCCTCATTTGGATGAAATGAACACAATTACCTCGATGTCCTACCCAGTTCCTTAGAACAGAGAAGTCTATATGGGAATTATGTTATTTAGGCTAATTACAGGCTAATTCTATATGCATAAAACATTGATTTAAGAGCTGAGATCAGATCTGTGGCAGAAGTAGTTAACAGGCCAAGAGATGAATGCTGAGAAAGGTCTTTCATCAGCCTTGAAAATACTGACTTTCATTCATTCAACGCACGGTTAGCCTGGGTCTCCAGGGCTGGCTTACAAATGGAGCACTGCAAATATCTGACCACAGAAACACTGCTGGAGAGGAGGCATTGAAACCAATTGTTTTAAATTGGAGTTCACGTTCTCCATCCTAGAAGAGTTGCAGCAAGCAAATTAGGGGAAAGGCTGTAGAGCAAGAAGGTTCCAGCTTCACAGCTGCTTGCTGCATCTTTGTGAAAGCTCTTTACTCTCATCTAAAGAAAGGAAATGAAAAGTGAACACAGATCTCAGTGCTGTGCACCAGGAGCCACGTTGCTTGCAAAACAGTATTAACTGGCATTTTCCAATGGACAAACCTTATTCAGCAGAGGAAATGGACTATCACATCTTACCATCAATTATAGAGAAAAAAATATTTTAAAGTACTTTCAGTCTCAGTGAAGCCTTGAGCATTGGGCAGCAAGAAAAGTGTCAGTGTTTTTATACGGGGTGGAAGCATATTGGCTTCATTTTATTGCTTTCAGTCATCTCCCTCAAAGACTTAGAGTGGCTTTACTCAGCTGCTCAGGGAACAGCTGAGTGTGTTGGCAGCTTTGCCAGTTGTCCCATAGGATCTACACGGGGCAGTCACGATTGCTCCAATGCATCTGTGTGCACCCTGTGACCACCACGATGCAGTTGTTGTGGCAACAGCTGGGAGGTTGTGCAAGGGCCAGCTCAGCCAAAGCTCAACTTTGAAGTAGTAAAAGCAGGCTAGAACTTCTGTTTTTTTCCTCTTTTTTTTCCTTCCCCCTTTCTCTGGTAGAGTAAGCAAGGCATAGACTCGCAAAATTACAGACACAGGAAAAGCCGATGAGCTCTAACATTGGGCCACTCACACAAATGAAGAAATAGATGACATTCTCACAGCCTTGTTTGTTGGCACATCGTGGAAAGTTTGCATTGATCTCACTTCAGTTTGCAAGTGCCTTGCCTTCTTTGTGGTTAGGAATGTGGAGAAACTAGATCACAGCAAATGCACAAAAGTCTTTTGCAGTTATTGCTCAGTTTGAGCTTGCCATTATGGAAACATTACACGAGGTCTGGGTGTGCAGCTGAAGTGCTGAAAATACAGTTTTCAGTCACCAGAAATTCACCAAACACGTCTGTTTTCCAGCACCTTTTTGCTGCACAGAAGGAACTGGCACCTCATTCTGTAGCACAGCGGGAGGAAAGTCGGCCAGCTGCATCCCATTGATCAAATGCTCATTAATTCAGACTAAAGAGCTATATGGTTTGGGGTTGAACTTCTTTCCTTTACCAATTAACATTTTTAATGTGATTGTCGTACACAGAATAAAGAGCTACCCGGGGCTGAAGAGCTCATGGGACTGAACGAAAGCTTGCACTTGAACTCCCTCCACACCTGCTCTGTTTATCTTTTATTGTAAAAGATTCCGCATTAATCTCATGCTGAAGAAAGCACAAGGTTTTGATGATGTGACACTCAATGTGACAGTTAATCAAATCACATTTCCCACTCAGATGTTTCACCTGAATGCAAGGAACAGGGAGAAAGAAAAGACCAATGTCAGCAGTGGTAACGAAGCCCTGCAAAACTGGGTTTGTATCCCACACCACTAAGGGGACTGGTGACTACTCTCCTCCTGCACACTCTGCTCGCTGCCTCAGGAGCAGCAGCAGAAACGAACCAGGAGAGAATCTGGCTGGGGCCACACTCACGGCTGAATAGCTCTGTGTTCTCCCATGTACCTGAAGCAGTGCTGCTGCTTTGTGCAAGTGTAATGACAGCCTTCAAGGGAACGGCTCTCTGAGAAACCAGGAGAAAGGCAGCCTTGAGAGGGGATAATTTGTTCATTACAAATCTTCTTCCTGTGCGGATGACTGCAAAGAACTCCCTCTATGCACCAGGAGGCTCTGGGCAGATGCATGCTGGAGAGCAGCACGAAGGTGCTGCGTCTTCTTATTTTGGCCTCGGGGTGGGTTTGCAAATCGTTCCTAGATTCCTCCAAACAAATGGTTTATTCTGTACTTCCTGCCATACTTTACAGCCTTCTTAAACCGTCAAAAAAGGTGAGACTACAGAATATAGAGACTATAGTATATTGCCCAGATCAGCCTTTCTCTCACAATGCTGTGATGGAGTGCACAAGAATTTCCTAAACGCTCTTTATTTGGTCGACTTGGCTGCAAATTCCACTGGAATCTTCCACCCAACAGCCGTTC
>NC_034427.1:11962594-11984678 GCF_002078875.1 Numida meleagris
TGGTGCTCGCACCCTACCTGCTGCGTGGAGCTCCGCGTCCTCTCGCTGAGCAGCTGCGCAGCCAAGGCCGGCACCTGGTAGACCCCCGGGGCAGGCAGGGTGGCAGCCCGAGCCGGCGATGTCACCCACCCCTCCATCTTCTCGTACGTAGAGGACGACGCGGTGGCTTTGGGCACGGAGGGCACCTGGTAGATGTTCTGCGGGGCTGCGGGTGGCTCCGGGCCATCGCTGGGGGCGGCAGGAGGCGGCAGGGCCTGCGGGCCCGCCAGGAGCTGCAGGCGGTTGGCAGGAGCCAGGCCCTGCCGCCCATGCAGCGAGCACCTCCACCAGCCCTCGCTGCCCACCACGTGCTGCTCCAGCACCGTCAGGATGTCCCCTCGGCGGAAGGCCAGCTCGTCCGAGCACTCTGCCTTGTTGTCGTACAGCGCCTTCGCCAGCGCGTTCTGAGGGAGAGAACACAGCACCGCGCCGTCACACCCGCAGCACAGCGAGGCACTGGCGTGGTGCTCGCCTCCACTGCCACCCCAATTTAATACAAAAATGCATGGGCTCGAATCAAAGAACATTTCTCAGAGCGCTGGATTCGGAGCGTCAAGCGCCTCTAACATTTGTCTGCTATGGTGTTACAGAAATAATAACACTGCTGCATGTTTCTGCATCACTTTTCCCGCTGACGCTCTTGGAA
Organism: Numida meleagris; assembly: GCF_002078875.1. Lineage (NCBI taxonomy): Eukaryota > Metazoa > Chordata > Aves > Galliformes > Numididae > Numida > Numida meleagris. Next base: position 11,963,280 of record NC_034427.1, read on the forward strand.
GCGAGGCTAGCATTCATTACCTGGACCTCATGAGCATCATGCTATGAAAAATTGGTGGTTTTCCCCATTTCTGTGAACTGTTTGTCAGAAGTCAGAGGAAACGCGTCACCCAGCCAAAAATAAACCTCATCCACCCAGTTTGCCACCTCGTTTATCTGAGGGCTTCAGCTGTACATTAGCAATTAATCATTCCTTACTAGAAAAAGAAATAAGCACACTACTTATTTTCCCTTCAATGTTTCTTTTCTCCTCCAAGCCTGACAAAGACAAACCCCTTGGCAGTGTCAGTGCTGAGGAGCTCAACCTGCTGGCAGCGCTGGGAATGCAGTGCTAAAGACAGAATCTCCAGTGGTGCCCATCTCAGCCCTCCGTCAGGCTGGAGAGCTGAATCCTATTGCCTCACAGAATCCCAGGCCAACAATGCACATCATTTAGCTCAGGGAGAAACTCCCAGCCTCGTGCACAGTGACACCACGTGCACTGATGTTTCTGCCGGCTGGGCAGCACACTTGGGAGCTCAGCTTCAGGTGAGTGCAGCTGGAGCAGCGCCCTTGTTCCTCTCCATGACACAGACGTCACCGTGCACTGAAGCATTCAGTATCTCTCAGTATCTTCAACACCACCTTTCCACCTCCTCTCTCTTTTTTAAAAATATACATACAGGAAGCCAACGAAGAGTAGAATTGGCAGGTCACAGAAAATCCGTAGGAAAGCAAATATTCATACTTTCCGAGCTTCCTCACCACAGGGCTGCTCTACCTGCCACAGCTGAGCTTATATATAGTCTGGCAGTCGTGAGTGATAATATCTTATTTTTAGCATATTGATTTAGGATATTTGCTTACTCCGTACAAGACGAAAGAATGAAAAGCAGCTGCAGCAGGTAGCTTTATTCATCTGGGGCATTTCTGCAAAGAGTAAACAGAGCTGTAACTGCAGTGCTTTTCCATTTACCATTTGCTTTCAGCTTAAAAATTGTCTGACAGCTTCCCACTGGATGTTCCAGCATTAGTTTCTTAGCAGAAAGTGCAAGTAATGTCCAAAGAGATAGCACCCAAATAGGAAACATGATGCCTTGTATTTTTGTGCAGAGCATTTGCTGTAAAGCGACAGCTGGTTTGAAGCAGCAGCAAACCCATTTGTCAGCTCAGCTGATGGAAGTAGCCTGCTGTTAGCAGCACACCCTCCTTCAGGAGAATGGCCGTGAACAATGGCCTTGTTATGATACATGGACTTGTCCATCAGCAGCTGTCAGAGGCAGACAACAACAGTCCCATTTACCTTATGGCACGGTCTGATTAAAGCAGCCTTCTTGCCTTGGAGATGGCAGCCTGCTTTCTGTTTGGGCAGAGCCAAATGCTCTGAACCACCCGTGCTGAAGTCAGCCCGTCAGGAATCTCATCAGAGAGCAGCACAGGCTGGGCCTGCACTTCACACATTGTTACCACTAAGAAGAAAAACAAAACAAACGCCAAAAGCCAAACCAACCAACCCCCCAAAATCCCAAACCCAAACAGACAACCAACCAAAACCAAACAAAAAACACCAACACCCCACCCAACTTCTCCTGTTATTAGACAGTGACATTCTAGAGCTCTCTTGGCATTTGCTCCCTTTTTGCTGAGCACTCTACCCACTGAAAGACAGACCCTCTTCATCAGCCCTCAGAAGGGTGGGCACAGGAACAGAGGAACCATCCTCGCCGTGCAAAAAAGCAGCTGAGGTACAGCACCTCACCTGAGCTCATGCAGGGGATCTGAGCTTGGGAACGGAGCCCTTCTCTGCTGCACTGAACAACAAAACCTTCTTCCAAGCTCCAGCAAAAGGAGGTGGAAGAAACTTCGGGTCACAGTATGGTTTTAAAGGGTGTCTAGGTGCCAGCATCTAGGTGCCAGTTTTCACCAGGTCAGAATTTGACCTGCACACATGAGCAGCCCATGCACGTCTGGATCACTGCCTCAGTTACGGGACTGACCCTCAGTGGCTCTCAGCAGCATCCCTGTGTGACTGCAGCAGATACTGGTGAGAGGATTTATTCCAGCTGACCCCACCTTCACTGCTGCAGCCATCTTACTGGCAGGGAAAGACTGAATTTGAATCCTCGCGGTCCCTTTGTGGCATTTTCCAGCATATTTGATGGAGGGCAGAGAAACTCAGGAAAGTAGTTTAATGAAGATTTCTTATCCTTTCTCCTCGAAACCAATCTCTGAGAGATTTTTATAGAAGGCAGAAACAGGTAAGAAAATACATTACTGATTTGTAGCCACCAAACTAGAGGAAGGTCTCAGGCAAAATTCTCAAACTCAATTCTCTTTTTGCATCCTTATATCACACCACAAAAACTAAAACAAGAAAACCAAACCACGAGACACACAGCCACCAGCTTCTATCCTCAGAGGGTCTCTTCTGTGTGTACTTTCAGTGCCCGCAACCAGGCAGAAATTTGCAGCAACTCATTGCAAAACCAACACAAGCGCTGGCACACCACTGAAATTGTTCCTGAATTTCTGCTGAGCTCCCATCTCTAAGAACACAGGGGGAGGAGCATTTGCACAACGCGTAAAAAAAATAAATAAATAAAAGATCTGCCTTTATATCTTCTGTGTTCTCTTTGCTCCTCTACTTGTGGGATAAGTCAGTCCCTGCATTCCTTGCGTCCTTTCTGGTTGTGCTGGTTACTGGCCTGCCCTCTCAGGGCCTTACAGCAGCAGGGCTGGTTCAGAAGAGACACGTGCAGCATTTCTTCTATGCATCGCTCCTACCAAAGGCAGCGTGGAAATGGTGTAAGTTCTGCTGGTTTTCAGGAGCACCAGCTACAGCTTCAACGCGTATGAGCTCAGGATAATGAAATGGCTGTGGAAGATCAGCGTAATACCAGCAAAACAAAATGCAGCAAACTCACAGCAATACCTAACATCACAGGTACTGATGAATTTAATTATTTTATGGGAAATACGTACAAGAAGGCATTGAACCAGATAGTCCTGGTACTGGCAAGTGCAATGGTTATGTCAGCAAAGAGCTTTCTATGGGCTAGCTGCTTTTCTCCTCTGCAGAGTGAGGTCACCTGCAGTGCAGCTCTGGCTCACTAACCAGGCTGTGTGCTGGATGTTGGGCCCTAGCTCTGCTTTCAGCTGCCCAGGACATATGTTAAGAATCACTGTGGCAGCCCCTTCCCGTCCTGTGAGCAGAAGCATCCCTGACCTTCCATTAACCATAAACAAGCTCTGCATTCCCAGGGTTGCAGAGACCCTACGGGATGCTTCACTGGGAGGAAGCTGCACTTTGGGGCCACCGGGATCTGCTTGTTTCCTTTATTACCAGAGGAGAGGAAGCGGCCTGTCTGCCACCATCTGCAGAATGCCATCTCGGGGCGGCTGTGCAGCGCTCTTCGTTATTTTATGTCATCTCATTAACGTGTCCTTAACAACGACCAGCATGGAACAAGCACTAAAGCAATGCAGATGAGATCAAAGTGTTTTTCTTCTTTGACGTTAGTTGCTTTTTCCCTGTCAGCCTATCAGCAGCCCTATAAAGCTGTCCTGAGATGGAGAACATCTCAAAGGGCAGTTTGTCACCCTGTGAGAAAGCGCTTGGGCAGACGTTGCTGTTACCCCATCCCTCAGCTCACTTAGTGAGGCAATGACGAGGTGCAGACCTGGAGGGCAGAGGCTGCATCCTCAGCAACCTATTTCTAAGATGCTGCTCTCCCCCATTTGGGAGCCTGTGACCTCGTCACTGCAATGTTAATCAGTCGCACACACACAGGCAACCCTACCGAACAGCTTTACACCATAAGGCCTCCGGAAAATGGGTTCAATTAAGTTAGGCGTGATCAAAAGTTCTTGTGTACCCACTCCTACTGAATTTTAGACCAGCTGATCCAATGCAAGGCAGTCACTCTCCGTAATTCTCGCTTGGTACGTCTTTATATTTGGTGCCTTACCCAGCAGTGCTTCCATCACAACAAAAACCAAAAAACACCAAAAGCCCCACAACCTCACTATGAAATATCTACTGTGACTGAGCAGCACTGCTCCCTTTCTCATCCCCAAGACCCGTATTCAGCACTATGCAGCAGACTTATCTCCTCCATAAAATGTATGGGAATGTTACTAGAAAAATCCCTCACAATAACAAACTGATAATTCGAGCAGCATCCATCCCTGCAGCTCTGCCGCTGCGCTTGCTGCACGCCCTTCCCCCTCAGCTTGGGTTTAAGAGGCTCCAGCACCGCTGTGCACTGCTTCCCGTGGTCTGCAAGGGCTCTGCTACTGCACTGAATATTCTTCAGTTAAAACAACGCAAGCACTTTTTCATCTGTCGTCTTAAATTTTTCTCTTCGTCGTCCTCCTGAGGCAGCACAAACAAGAGCAGTTTTATTGTGGAAATTTCCCTCGGGGGTGAGCGCATTTCCCAAACCTCTGGAGCGGCAATTCGAACACCAACAAATCTGCAAGCACTTCTCGTACGGAAAGATGAGATGAAGTATTTTGAGGAGGAGATACAGCTAAAGGCTGGGGGTTGTGTTTGCTGAGCAGTTACGCTCCCGCGCCAGCGATGCCCTCTGCTATTCACACAACAGTTTGCGGTTCATCTCCTCACCTCTGAGCAACCTGAAGAAACGAGCATTCCCCACCGGCAGCAGGGGGGGATGTGCTGCCCGGCCACGTCCCGGCAGTCGACTGGTTGAGTCAGTTTGAGCTTTGCCCAGTGCCGTTTATTTTCTGTTTGTGAATTTCAGAACATAAGGCCGTCCGTGGTGGACAGGAATTCCGCGTCTTTTTGTATGAGCTTCAGCAAGGAGCGAATATCAGGACCTGCTTTTACCCATTCAAAGCGTTAATTGGTTTTCTGGGGGTGGACACGTACTAATTGTCAGGCTTGAAGTTCTCACTGGTCAAATCAGTTTCTGATAAAATAACGAATGACCGATGCTCAAACTTCAGGCAGAATCGCCCGGGTGGGAACTCGTGTGGATTTACATCCAGCCCACGAAGCAGTGATGGGAATTACAGGGCAGCGCTGCTCATTCTCCCCATGCCCCTCTTTTTCTCCTCTTTTCAAGCTGTTGCCCAAAGCCTGCCTCCATCTTATCCAGCAGACATCTCCCCATCATCTGCGCGCAGTCGGGATTTCGTTCCCATGCATAACGCTTCCATGCCAAGTTGAAGGAAAAATAAACTGCCATTTCCTGACATTCCAAGAAGGAATGTATGTATTTCTGGCCTTTGGTTCCTGTTGCTAAACAAAGGATTTGGCCATATGTTCCAATCAGTTTTCTTCTTTGTGACTTTTCTAAACCTTTTCGTATCTTAATTGTATTTTACCACAACACTTTTTTTCCACACATGGTCTTTAAGATACACAGAGCTCTTCTAAGCAAAAAGCTGCTTAGCAGTGTCTGTTTAGGGCAGGGGGAGAAGTCCCTATGGGAGCAGCTGCCTGGAACCACTGCCAATCACAGGTTGCAGTGGGATGGGCACCCAGGAGCCTGTTCTCCCCCCAGGTGCACAAGGGGACAGTCCACCCACCCCCCACCCCCACACCTTGCAGCAGAGCTCCTATCGATGCTGTGAGGATGGCAGAGGCCCAGGGGAGGCTGCTCTCTCTGATTCATAATGAATCAGCAGCTGCACCACAGCTTCCAGGCACTCCAGCTTCCTCTGTGTCCCTCATTGCAATTGCCTGCTCAAAAACACGACCATGATTACTTGTTAAGATAAGACTTCGGACAAGATTTCAACAGAAAATTAAGACATTCTCCAGGAAAGGAAGGAGATGCGCTCCCACCCACCCCGACGCAGCGCGTGCTGTGTTGTGCTGCTGTTAACGAGGGGCACGCGGTGACCGCAGGTCCTGCCTGGAGCCGCAGCTGCCGGAGCTCAGCTGTGATGCTGGGCGCAGAGATTCGCTGCTGTGCGCAGCCAGGCAGCTCTTGCTTAGCACAAAACAAGCTCCTACCCCACGTCTGCTCGTGCACTGGGGCAAAATGCTGACGTGCAACTACGACCTGGGGTTCATTCATCCAAATATTTCACCCCTACTTCAGAGCAGAGCAGTATTTCCTAAAAGGAAACTACCACCGCTCCCACTCCTTTCCGCTTTGGAGCTTCAGTTCTCTTTGCAGAAGCAGCGCAGGACGTGGTCAGTCCCTATCCTAGAGAGCACACAGCCTGTGTTCTGCTGACATTGCCTCTGCAGAGTGACTCAAGCTCTTAAAGCATTTCCGTTACCTGCGCCCTTGTGATCAGCGTCACATCGCCATAGAAAGTGCAGCATCCTCTTTCTCATGAAGTAAAACTCAACTTTTAGTTTTTTATGCTAATTATTTCCAAGGAAACAAGGAGGGTAGAGGGCATCCCTGCAGTGCTCCAGCCCCCACTCACGTAACCTTTCAGCAAGGCACATTACTGCCCAGTATTCATGGTACAGAGCCTCACTCTTATCAGCCTTACTGCTGCTCTTCTCAGTAAGGCATTTCTTCTGCTGAACTCACGGAATCATAGAATGGTTGGCTTGGAAGGGACCTTAAAGGTCATTCGGTTCCAACCCCCCAACCCAAGCAGGATTGCCAGCCACTATCCCAGGCACGAGGTAACTCAAATCGTGCCCCAAGAGTGAAGAGCACACACTTTGATAGCAACCTGCAAACAAGAGCAGCAGCAAACTCTGAGGAGCAGCTCTGGCAGATGCAGCTCTTAGATAAACCCGCTTCCACTGCCAATATGATAAACCATGCAGTTAAATTAAATGCACCAGAAGTACGATAATCCAGTACTTACATTGACCTTCATTTTGGTGCCTCCGCTACTCCATCCCCTAAGCAGGGCTAAGACCCCAGCCCAGCTGGGCAGAGCTGGCTGAGCCCCGGAGCAGCTCCACTCCCTCTGCACCCACCGGGAGCACGGAGCACAGCGCTGCCGGGAGCGGAGGGAGCTAATTACGTAGCACAATTATCTGCGCCGCGCTATTGGCCTGCAGCTGCTGCTGTAATGGGGCCTGGCACAGGGCACGCAGATGTCCCTCATCCCCCGGGAAATGCCTTTCTGTCTTACAGCTGAATCTTGGCTGGCCAATGGGGATGAACTAGGAATGGATTTTTTTTTTTTTTTTTTTTTTTGCTTTTACGGTGTTTTTGTAGCATCCCCTTTTCCTCGTGTTCTTTTGTACTAAGAAATGTCTCAATCTACTTTGCAATTTTCACGTTGGAGCTTCTCAAAATCTGAGCAGATCTCCTTGGTAGCTGGGGAAATCGCTGCAAAATAATCGCATTATTTAGAGGCAGAAAAGCCAAGGAGCAAAGCTAACCATTAACTGCCGGTGAAAGGGCGTGCTTCTTTAATTATTAAAAGCTGTTTAATGCTATCAAACAGGAACCTTATTTAGAATCCTCCATCACTGCTACTCACTCAGCGAGTTGTGCCCGAACAAACACGCAGGTTTCACTGCTGCGGACTCATTCGCATCATGTAGGTTTTTATGCTTTTGTTTTTCTCTGGCTGCAGTGCTCTCCTTCCTCTTTCTACAGCAGCTTCAAGATAAAATTAGGTGCTCCCGCAGCCACAATCACTTCACTAGAAAAGCCATGCGTCTCAAATAGAAAAAGTTGAATTGAAAATGCTTTATCAACAAAATCTACACCTTTGGACGGGGCTCAGAACAGAGAAGCAGTCACTGCACTTGTCCCAGTGAGAGGGAATCGTGGCACAAAGTAACTCATCTGAGTGCCTCCTCTGAACGCTCCACTTCGTGCAGGAGATGAAGAGCAGCCGCTCATTTACTGCCCTGGGGTTTGTAAGGTGCTCCGAGAAATACACAGAACAGTGCTGCAACTTGCGGCCACAGAACTGCACTGAACAGAACTGAGCGTTGCCTGGAGCTGATCCCAGCTGGGTCCCTGTGGTGCTGGCCGGGCACCCAAAGGAGCGGGGCCACGGCTGAGCTCAGGGCAGCGGGCAGAGCCCAGCTGCACTCCTGGGTCTGAAATGAGGACATAGGGCTGGCGGTGTTCGTATTCCCGAGTGGAGGAGCTCCCAGAAACCAATCTCCATGCACTTGGTTGGGGACGATGTGGGAAGATATAAGCCGAGCGTTTCAGATGGAGAGGCAGATTTCAAATTAATGTCATGCGTGCTTAAGAAATGCCTCTGTTTTCCTTTTGGCAAAAACACAGAAAATGTTGTCGAGCAGTAAGAGAGCTATTTCCCAAGCACAGCCTGCCATGCTAACCGCGTTTTAAGTTGCACCAAGATGTGCAATATTTCCTGTGCAGACGATGGCTCAGGTGCAACAAGAGAGAAATCCCACATTTCTCTGGGTGTGATCCTACCCTGAATCCATCTTCAGAAATGGTTTCCACACTCAGTATGGCATTCAGATATTATAATGAACAGTACTGCCTGATGCTCCCTTATAAGTAGTCTACATATGATACAGCAGAAAGAAATCTGACTTTTTCTAGTTGTTATTTCCCCTGGATTTGGCTGGAACTGCTGTGCCCAAGGGCTTGAAACAGCGCACAAAATCGGCTTGCTGCCATCACGTCGATTCAGCCATCAGCAAGCCACGTAGGAAACCTCGAAATAGCACACCCAGAAATACACACTCTTTGAATAGATGTCATGCAACAGTCTCTGGTGACTTCACAAAAGAAATTGTTCAGCCACCGCTGCACGTCTGAGTGGAAATGCTGAGCTCAGCCCACGGCTCACCGAGCTGCTCGCTAACTTCTTTCTCTTGCTGTGCTCTGCACCAAATTTCCAGGCAGCAGTTTATTTGGAGTCAACACTGGGACCACAATCCGGGGTTGAGCGATCGTTCTGTTACACTGCTCGTTAGATTTGCAGATGGACAGAGCATCAAAGCACCAAATAAGGAATGAAGACTCCAGCACTCTGACCCTTACAGCAGCGAGCTCTTTTATCGATGTCTACCAAAAACGTATTAGGACAATGTGAATACACAAGGACACGTGGAAAACCTTACAGACTGGTTTCAGTCTTTCAAAAGAAACAAAGAGCACTTTAAATCTTTTTCTGTTTCGCTGTAACATAGGGAAGTTATTTGTAAAAGGACACCCGGAGCACCCCATATCTCTGACAACACACAGCGTACACCGAACGTTATCACAGAACAGCGAAGCAGGGGAACCTCAAGGTTACATCTCTATTGTTTCACAAGTGTCTTTATTCACAGGCAGTCATTACTGGGAATGCTGCTTCCCCACGACAACATCTTTTCCCAACGAAAAGCGCAGACACTTGGTACAGCACATCCCACCGCGCTCTGCCCAGGATGAGAGCATCAAACACTTCCAACTCAGCCTGACGCTGAGACCAACCATCAAATTCTGCCCTGGAACAGACTTTTTTTTCCTTCTGTGCCACGCTCAAAGGACCCAAAGCAACGTACCTTTGCAGTTCGGCTGCTTCTCATGCTCGTACCCGCGCCGTGGCTCGGCAGCAGCACTCGGAGCGGTGCAGAGGTGCCGTGGGGCGCTGAGCCCTGGCGCTGCGCAGTCGCTGTGTGCCGGACCCGCAGCTCTGACAGCCCTGCCCTCACAGCACCCAGCAACGCGTGCAGGCAGCTCCCATGAAGTACGGCTTCTGTGACAGCAGATAAGATGCAAAAGAAAACAAAACAAAGCAGGAAAACCCTACCAGCGTCGAGAACAGAGAAAGCCTGTCTGCAAGAATTTTCCTAAAACAGTCACCGCTTGCTGCAATTAACCGCAGCCAGAAGTCACCCTCCTTTTGTGTTGCATGTTCCCGTATTTCTTTGTTTAGAAGTGTAACAAATACAAGAATATTTCACACCACAAGAGGCTGCACAGCGCTTGGTAGAAATAAGGCTGCCACAGCCTTACCAGTTCAGGATTCCTAAGCCAATGTTTTCATGCCTTTCAAGGCTGTCTCAGTATTTAAAGCGCCATTGTAATGCTCTGTTTATGCATAAAAGTGGCTTTGAGAAAACCTTAAGCATTACCGTACATACTTGAGGGTGAACCCTACGTGGAAGGCTCCTCCTCATTGCCCCGAGCCTGGCGCATTCAGACAGCATCCTGCCCTGCACCGTGCTGGGTGGAGAGCAGAGCTGTTCTGCTGCAGCACTGGAAGGGTTTGCTCCGGACACACACACACACACACACACACACACACACACACACACACACAACCTCCCACCCTGGGCTATGGTTTTCTTACCCAGTTTTCCTAGAATTCACGGGGTATCTCTAGCAGAAAGACGGTGTGCAGGAGAAACACCTGTCCCAGACCAGTACCCTCCTTTAAGTGGGAAGCATCAACACGTGGCAAACCAGCAGCATCCCTTCAGCAGGCCTTCCCCAGGCCCCTGTGCCAGTCACTGCCTGCCAGCCAGCGCCCCAAGCAGTGCTGAAGGCCGAGAGGTACAAAGCCACAGCTGTGGTTTGCCTCCAAAGCCGCTCTGCTTTCAGGTGGGCAGTGCTATGACCTCAGCACTTGTCTGTGGCAGCCGGAAGGGGCAGGAGGGGCAATCCGCCAGGTGGATACCGCTGACCTTCAGCAGGGGACAGAGGATCTCGTAAGGAGATGAGCAGTGCTGGGGCTGAGTGGAGGAGCGCAGCGGGACATGGTTACTGAGAGCTACAGATGAGACCTTGAATGCACAGTGAAGCTTTCCTTTGTCAAATGAAGGACTGCCCAAACTGCAAGAGTAAGAGAGGGAATTAACATTTGTCAGGCAGCAATGTCTCCCCAGCAGAGTTTATCTGCCCAAGGGAAGATCCCTTCTCCTTGGAAGGGCAGCAGGTCGCTGCTTTCCCACTGGCAAGCACTTGCACCCAGGGCAGCTCACAAGCTCAGGCAAGAACTCTGGTTTCCAAGAGCTTAAATGTTTACACATTTGTTTCCTCTTTCAGGTGAAAGAGCTGCCCTTAATCTCTGAGGAACAAAGAGTTTAAAACAGGGTAATAGCAAAGTTTGCTAGTCTCAGATAAGATTCTGGAAGGTTCTAACAAGAATATCTGAAAACCAAAGGTAGAGGGTTAGCTAATTACTGTACTGGTAACACGTGCATCTCCCTTACCTGGAGCAGGCAAGTACCCACGTGCCATAGCACTTTGCTTTGGGTGAGCACTAGCAGCACTTACATTACCACAACAGGGCTTTCCCAGCGCCCACGTCCCCTCCCACCATATCTCATGCTACCCCCATGGATTTGTATTGAGCTGCTCAAGGAGAAAACAGACAGTGGAAGCGTATGCAAGGCTAAAAGAGGAGTTTCTGCCTAAAAAGGCAGAAACAGATGCTTTCTCCAATCTAACAAGTTTACCAAGCTCACAGTTTGTTGTTAAGGACAAATCAGCAGCAAGGATGCCCCCTACATCCACTGCATTAATCCAGAAGCGTGAGGCTTGCTTAACACTAGCCTGAACACACTGAGGAAAAGCAACGTCAAAACAGGTCCCCACGAGGTCAAAGGCAGCTGCAAAGCTGGGTTGCAATCGTTCTTTCCCTTCAGAAGATAAACAGAGCTGCTCAGAAGCTGCTAGCAAGAGGTACGATCCAAAGAGCTGACTGCTCTCAGCAGTGGTGAGTACAGCAAAAACCCGATGTGCTCTCCTAACACTTAGGAGCAAGTGAAGCGCTAGAAATTGCCTTCCTTTAACAAAGCTCATTCTAAGCCCGTCCCAAATATTGGAGCAGGGTTTGTTTTTTCCTTCCCCGGCTTCATCAGTAGACTTCTAAGAGCACAAATACAACAACAAACAGCATCTTTGCGAAGGTCATTCTTCTGGACACACTTCTGCATGTGCCTGCTTGCAGGCAGGACTGGTTCTGGAAGGGCCAAGCTCAATTTGCCTGGTCAACTTCAGCATTCTGAAATTGAGTATAAAACACTCCTCCCCTTGCATTAGAGATGGGGAGTAAAAGCAGGCAGAGAGGTGGTCTGTCCTAGCCTCCTTGGTTAACCTAACCAAGCTTGTCCTAGCCTCCTCACTGACTTGGAACTTTTGACTCAGACTGAAGCCTCAGCCTTACTTCCCTGCTCTGGGTTCAGCTGTTCAGAAGCTCCCCAAACTCAAGTTCGATTCAGGATACGTGCCTCCTTATTTAATTATATCCTGCACTGATGACACTGATTACCTGAAATAAAAATAAAAACTAAAACACCCAAACATTTTTACTTCAAGTACAGACATCTCACTCTGCCTGAACAAAATGCTTTTGCTTTTTCTTTATATTTTGTCATGCTAAATCCATGCTGCTCTCAGAACCACTTCACTCCAATACCTCTTGCATTTTTCAAGCAATCTACGTAAGTAATGAAGCAAAGTAACTAGCTCAGTAAATAACTTATTTTTACTGAGAAAAGCAAGGCCACTTATTATAAATACCTACAGAAATCAAACTATTTTAATCAAATCAATACGAACATCCTGCAGCCAAATGCCACTCAGTTCTTTCTCTCTGCAGCAACCACCAAATCTCTCACTAAAATACTGCTGGAAGACAAAACAGAGGAGCTCATTTCAGGATGCTTTCCCTTTAACGCATTACATCTCTATTTCTGTATTCCAAGACTAAAAGGAAAACACGCACACCAACCCTGCACAGAATTAAGGAAGCTTGAAGCGAAAGCTAGCAGGGTGCTAACTTAACAACTTCAGCCGTGGTTTAATATACAAAACACTGCTTTAAAAATGGAAGAATCCAAAGACCTGCTGCAAATGAGTTAGTTATAGACAGCAGCTTGAACTGGAAGAAACGCATCAGTTAAAGAAAGAACTATCACTGTTCTCAGTTTAGCTGACTGGTTCCAGTAGCAGGGTGCCGGGCTGCTTAGCTGAGCAAGTACAGCATGCATTAGTAACTGTGTCATGACTTCCCTTTTCCCTCCCACCACGCCTCTGTTCTCCTTGTTCCTTCACCAAAGCAGCCAGCAGAACCCACTATCTCATGCCTCCCATGTATCTAAAGTTTTAGACACTTGAAGGAGAGGAGGGAAGAGAATCGCCAAGCCTAAGAAATTTGTTCTGCACCGCTGCATTGTTTAAGGAGAATATTAAATTTTTCTCTTTAAAAGAAGAAAAAACAACAACAAAAACTAAACATCCAACACTGCAAGTCTACAACTCTGATTCAAACACAGCGCAACAGAGTAATTCAAACTGTAACACGCCCCCAAATCCTACCCTTCCCACATTCTACAATCTTTTACATAGAAAACTAATACATTTCCTTCTTTATATATTTAATCATTTTAAAAAAGATAATCTTTATTTATATATAGACAAAACCTGCATCCTCATCAGCCCTTGACAAGACACTTAGTGGCAATGGAAAGTTAACAGTAACAAACAACCACACATTTAATGAAAGCAAGTGCTGAGCTTATGGCTAAAGGAAACTTACTCCCAAGTTGAATCTGAAAAGCACTGTGCCACTGCACCAGATCAATGCCGGAAGGAACACCCTTAAAACTGCAAAGAGCAGATAATAAGCCTCATCTGTAAGAACACGTAGTGAATTTTCTAATGTACAGAGTTTTAACCACGGATTTCTTGATGACCTGTACTTCTGAGTACAGCAACGCCTGGGAAACTCAGGCTTTTAGACACAACAGGCAGAAGAAACAATGAGTCCGTGTTTTTAAATTCCAAAGAAGTATCTCAAGTGCTGTGTAGCAGACTGACAGAATGAGAATTTCTAGATGAAGCAAGTTCACATTTCTGACATACGCATCTGAAGAAAATATTACAGGTTTCTCTGAGGGGTTACTAAAGGGTCTCTATTGCCAGGTTATTCTCATTTTCATACGCTGCAGCACTGCCACATTGAATAGTTTCAGTATGAATATTCCTTGAATTTACTTTTGAGATTACACTTAAGATAAATTGTGAAGACAAGATTTCAAGCCTGAACTTTAATATCAGAACTGGAACACCGTTTCTTCAATTCATCCAAGCAATTTAAAATCATGTTTCAAATTCTTATGGCACAAGACCGGCTCAGAATCAGAGGCCCACTTGGCCAACAGGGGGAAAAAGACTGAAAGATACAAAAGAGCTTCAAGGCGAGAATGAGAACTGAAGACGGCTTAAGGCTTCATTAAAACATCTGCCAAGTTCTACCGTTGCTCGTGTAATCCATTCTTTAAACAGACTGTAGCGGGATTGCACAGATACAATGCAGAGCAAGCTGGCTCACACTGCCCAGTTTGAGCAAGATTTAGTCACATTATCTTTCGCAGGATTCAGAAAGACAGGAGAATAAGTTTAATCCTTCCTGCAAGGATTGTTTTATTCCGCACCCCAACTCCTTGAGTAAAATTAGAGATGACTTAAAAAAAAAATTAATGCCACACACACTAATAAAAAAAATTAGCGTGGGGCAATACTTAAGTTTCGGCATTTCAATATTTTTCTGCCATTTGGCAGAAGTAAAACACAGAACAACAAAAAACAGATACAGCGTAGCTCTCATCTAGGCATCTGTTGGCAGTACAATCAATACAAGATGATATAAAGAAGCTGGATAATCATTCTTTTATAGAGATGTCCTTAGTCTGTTGTCGACCGTCTGTACCAAAACCTGGCCCTGTAGTCATCACTGCAGGTCATGAAGCCGGGGTTGGTAGGAGAATGGACGATACAGCGGACAATGCTGTTGTGCCCGAGAGAAAGAAGGTTTCTTCGCTCAGCAGTTCTTGAATCCCAGCAGCAGAGACTGATGGTCCTTTCATCTGGCAGCAGCACGTAGTCTTCTGTGTGGTTGAAGACAGCTTGTGTCCTGTGAACCTGACGTCCGCTCAAACCAGCTCCTGAATACATGCAAGTAAAATACAAACCAAATAGGATCACTTTTAGGATTTTCCCAAAGACCCAGGGGTAAACTACAACTCCTGACTGTTATGTGAAGTCTATTATGGAGCCTTATTGTCTCAGTTAGTAGACAGGTAAACAATTTCAGATATTCTCTGGTAATTATTGCAGAATGCCTTAGGGAATAAAAAGATTAAGCATTCCACGTGTGTCAAAGAAGTTCAGCCAGTCAGTATGAATGCAAACATTAAGAGCAGTATAACTTTACATCTTCTGTACAAGGCTTGCAACTGTAACTAACTGAAGACCACAGTTATTGGTAAACACAGATTCTCGTTAGCATTGGTAACTTCTGTTTTTAATGTGCAGGCCGCACAATGTGCCATGTGACATACTTGGGCCATACCTCTCCCACTCCCTTCGAAGAAAATTTGTTTCATATTCACGTATTTATTTTCCGAGGAATACACTGCTGCATCACTGCATCCCAGCTGGTATTTTGTAAGAGTTTACCGAGGAGGTGCTGCACCCTGCTGGCTGACAGCAAATACAGCTAGTGGACAAGGACTGCCCGCATCCCCACAGGTGGTGTCAACTTCTTTTCTACTAACATCCACCCCGCTGCCATGGTATGACTCCTAATACTTAAGTACACGTCATGGTTTTGAGATTTTTGCGTATTGATACTTCACATTGTAACATCATGTAGTGTACTGGGAGTTAAAGAGTTAATGCCCCAGTTCCATGGATCGTGGATAGTTCCGGGTACCTGGTTCTCAGAAGAGAACAACTACTACATTCCCCAGAGGACTTTGCTGCCCTGTCACTGTTTTCTGTTCAGATGGAAAGATAAAACTGTTTGCAGATCACGAGACATCCCCTCTTCTCTGCCCATCTCTCGTCCCAGCAGCACCTAACTCCCCAGCCATCTCACCATCAGTATTAGAGTAAGGCCTACTTGCATTTTGGACACTCTCTCTCATTTTATTGGATTTATTAGCTTAAATTGTATTCAATAAATCAGTTTGTTTCTCCTCAGATCGTTGCTGCTGTTTTGTTCTTAGGCCCATCTCCCTGTCCTTTTTCCCTTTTCCCTTTCCCAGGGCGTGGGTCCCCTGCCCCATTAGTCACGGAACCGGGCCGAACCTGCCCATAAACCATTGACAGCACATTACCATTTTATCCAAAAGCTTCCCCAGACATGTAACTTATCACGTGCAATTTCCATCTTTCATCATTTCCTAAGTCCTGCTGAGATCACAAAGCACACTGTTGGCAGGATGCTGTTCAGTGTGACCACCTTGCACACCACTGCATCCTTCAAGAAAGTCACACAGCTGCAGCCATGCTTTACTAGAACTATATTTTGCACAAGAATTTATTAAAACAATTGTCCCAAAGTGGGTTCAATTCCCCTACAGTCTGGGGTACTCTCCAGGCAATACTCCTCTATCTCCAGAAAGATTACACATTACTTCTGACTTTTCCATTTGTTAGACTAGCTATGCAGCTTAAACTGGCAAGCACCCAAATCAAACTTATCAAGAAAAGCAATCATGCTCTTTTAAGAAAAACTAGAAAATGAAACTCTCTCCACAAGTGTTCTATTCCTTAAGAGATTCACATTCCTATTTACTTTCTCTCCAGTTTAGTGATGACTTCCCTCCAAGATGAATGCTGTAACGATGTCAGTTATGTCTCTAGAACCTACTTAAACAGGCTGACATTGACACAGATTCTCTTCTGGAAGTATTTTAAATATTTTCAAAATTTTGGGGCCATTTATCCTCACAAAAGCAGTCTCCCCCAAAGAGTTAATAATCAGCAGCAACAGATCTTATTCTCCTGACACCACCACCTGCCCATTGGTCAGCACCTGACAAAGCAGGAACTCGGATGGTCACCTGCCACGTACCTGTGTACTTGACCAGAGTCCGACCAGTAGATATCTCCCACAGTTTAGCTACAGAGTCTTTTCCACTTGACAAGATATACTTTGAATTTTTGGAAAAAATAGCAGAACAGACTTCAGCTCCATCGTGTGCCTTCTCAAAAGTAGTGATACAGCGATTTGAAACACCATCCCATAGTTTGATGCATCCGTCCTTACTTCCTGTCACATACATGTTTGCACTTGCGTTGTAATTTACTGAACATATAGCATCGATGTGCTGATCTTGAGGATTGCAAGACACAAAACACTGGAAAGTATTGATATCATAGAGTCGCAAAGTAGGGTGCTGGGTACCCACAAGTATGAAGTCTCCAGAAGGATGGAAAGAGATTGAGCGCAACATCTCTGCTTCCTGTTTGATCAAAAAGACAGAACTGGTGTAAGTTTAAAAGTAAAAACAAAAAAATTGAAGCGTCAATTGTGACAGCATTAAAAAAATTAAAAAATTAATTAAAAAAATTAGCTACATTATCAATCAGCACAACATGTTCTATTTTTGCAAAATAGAAAATGCCCTGTATATTATTGAAGTGACAGGCCACACTGAAACGTAGCATAGTTTTTCCACTAGAGCAGCCTGCAGTGCCTATTTGTGGGATATTGTACAACAGCAGCAGGAGGTTTTGTCAGCCACCACATAATCATAAACTTGCCTCCAGAATCAAGAAGACGTAGTTGACTTCATAGTCATTCATATTAGATTAGGTCTAAGTTAACAAAAAGCCAACAGGCACGAGATTCTAAGACTACAGCTACAGGTATCCATTGTACACAAACTCATAATGCATAACTAGCAGGTCTGTACATTATGTAGCTTCATACTCCTACATAACCAACCACTTAGATACTCAGAGGCAATTCAGCTCATGGATATCTCAATAACCACACATTCAAGATTTGGTTGCTCTGAACTGGACGATTGTATCTAACCTGTATGTATTTGAAGGCTCTTTTGGCAGAAGGTTTTGAATAGTCAAACAATTTAAGTGTGTAGTCCCTTGAACCAGATGCTAGGATCTGTTCTGTAGGATGAAAAGCTAAACATGTAACCTCATCCACATGATCATACAGAGTCCGGATAACAGGGTGATTTTCCATGTTTTGCTGTGCTGTCTCATTCATCATGACCTACAAAGAACATCGAGCAAGTTAGTGTTAGAAGACAGAACACTTCTGACAAGCAATGTACCCTTTTCACTTGCATGAGTGACCATATCACTACCTTTTCTGACATACGACTCAGCACATTGTCACTACCTCAATTACCTGAAGATGTGATACCTTCATACAATTACAAATTCTTATGAGATAATGTCCCTGTAGCTTTACAAAGGTTACTGTATTTGGTCAAGGACAAATTACTATCAGCTTCAGAGAACTGAGGCTAGAAAATACATCATCTTCGTAAACAGTCCAAATCAAAACACTATAATGCCACACTAATTATGGGAAGAAGTACCAACTGGGAAAACTGCAACTTTTACTCATGCTCCACACCGCATTCTGTGGAAAAAACACACACACACACAAAAAAAACAAAACCCCAAACTCTTAAATTGCTGCCTGATAAGTGTATTAGAGAAAACGTAAGGGAAGTAAATATGTACTCTGTGAAACAGTACTGAAACAGAGCCGCTGCGTCCTGCAAAGGCCAGATGTGAAAGCAGGTTCATAGCCAAACTGTTTGCATGGTTACACAGATTATCAACAACTATTAGAAGCAATTTCTGGCTCAGCTCTTTAGAATGCTGTGAGGAGTTACACAGGTATACTTGCCCTGTTTATTCTTCCTTTTCTTCAAGTGTACTTTATGAGCCACTGCTGGAATAGGAAATACGTCGAGACAGATATTTAGTCCAACCCACTGAGCCAGCCACAAGGCACAGACATGGCACGAAACAGAGACAGCAGCTCAAGAATTCACAAAGTGACTACGATTCAAGTCATATTTTACCTCAATAGGCATAGCGCTCTTGGCCAGCATTCTCTCTGTATCAAGGATTTTTATTGAGGCATCAGCAGATCCTGTAGCTATTAGCTGTCCATCCCTGCTGTACGTAGCTACACGACACGGTCCTTTATGAGACGTGACATAACAAGTCTCATACTCAGAAGCCTCAGGAGACATGGTCTGTACATCTGCATCAAATTCTAAGTCGATTCCTGTGCCTGGAGCTACTGTATCTGACCGTCCAATTGCATATTGAACAGCACTGTCATCATTCTCCATTCCTGAAAAGAGAAAGTTGATGCTCTTAACCCAGGCTTACCTTCTCTTGAGACAGACAGGCTATGCCCATATCTATCCTACAGACTTCTCTAGCAGCTATAAAATTCAGGATTTAAGAGAGATAGCTCATGCTGAACAAAGCTAAGCAGAACAGATTTAGCTGTAACACAGCAATACTGCTCATGAAGAGTGAAAGGCAGTTTGACTAAACTTAACAGCTGTGTTCAGCTCTGGTGTAACTGCAGCAATAATACCATACTATATTTACTGGTTATAAGTATTGATTACTTATTATTAGGTAAACAATCACATACAGAAGTCACTCACATGCCTATAGTCCGCTTACTAAAGGGTGAAACAATACTCAATGCTATTACCTGAGATTTAAAGTGAAAAAATAGAAGCATTTACCAGTTACTCTCTTTTTTACTGAATTGAAGGAAGAACACCAAACTATGCTCCTAACACTGCTAACGAAAATCCCTGCTTCACACCTACCTTGAAGAATCTTTTTGATTTGCAACATACGTTTATAGGACAATGCCAGTTCAGCACTGCAAGCCGCACCAAGGCAAGGACGCACAAGTTTTCAGCTATGTGCCCAGCTGCAGTTATCAACTTTCACAGATAAGTTTTTCCTGCCTTCATTTACAGCCAGCCAAACTAGTATTCTTCCTTCAGACAGACAAGGCTCCACATTTATACCCATGGAAATCAACTAGTTCAAGCAGCAGAACCAGTTCAGTTACAATACAGAGAAGACATGCTGTCATGGTTAGGCTTCTGCCAGTAACCCAGCTGGCTTGTTTCAACAGCAGCTCGGGAATTCTGATTACTTTCTGCAGCACATATGTACTTTCAGAGGGAAAGAAGCATAGAGAGGGAACAAGACACACACCTTTGCCAAGACCCTAGACCGTGAAGCTCCTTTTCTTCAGAGTGGTATACAAAGGCCAATGGAAGGACTTACTCCCTCCCTTTCCAACATGTCCAGGAACAATCACAGAGAGCTGTCACTAAGCAATGGATCTAACTTACTATTAAATTTACAGACTCCATGATCCTGTTTAGTGGCACACAGTGAGTGCCAAAGAACAAAACACAGGCTGTATCTAAAAATATAAAAACATTGCTGTTTACTGCAAAGGGGTAGAGAACAGAAAAGATGCATTCTCGGTAACACAACACTACTCACAAAGATTTAATCCAAGGATTTGGGAACCAGAACTTACCAATAGTTTTTTGTTTTTAATCCCAGCTTACCTAATTTAATAAGATGCAGCAGTTGTTCAGATGGTGCACAAACTGACTGTGGTTTTATCTCATTTATTAAGCCATTAGCAATATTTATGTATCCATCATACAGTAGCTGACTAATTATTAGTTTATAAAGTTGCTGACGGTCTTTCAAGCTGACTTTTGTCCTATACATTGTGAGCAAGGAGTGCCTTGGAGGGGCCTGAAATACACAAAGAGGAAAAGTCACATACAAGAGAGTTGCACGAAACCATTAAAAACCTTTATTTAAAGTATATCCTGCCGAGTTTCACTGCTGACAGCACTGAAACTTTAGGTGAGACTAAGAAACTGAGAAATGAAAGACAAGGGAAACAGGGGAAAGCTGGTGCAGCTTTTTATTGCAAAAATGAAAACCCGACTAATAAAAAGAACGCGAATTGCATGAAGGAGAAACGGGGAAAATAACGTGGAAAAAAAGAAAAAAGAAAAAAAAAAAGCAGCTTTGGTGAGTGGTTATCGGGCTGGTAGCGCCCATCCCGCCCTCCTGGCAACGGCAGGTGGACGGGGAGCGAGGGGACGAGGAACGTGGGAAACCCGAGCGCCGGCCCGCCCGCCCCGCCACCCTCCGGCCGCTACACGGCGCGGGGACCGAGAGCCGGACCGGGAGGGGGCGTGGGGGAACGGGGCTGAATGAGGGCGGGGAGAGCGCCCAGCCGGAGCGCGGCGGGCACGGGGAGCGGGCGGCGCCGCGCGGCCGTTGCAGAGGGCGCAGCGCTGCCGAGGCCGCGCAGCCGAACGCGGAGAGCAGCGCGAGGCCGCCCGGTACCTACCGACCCTTCCTTCTGCCTCCCTCGCTCTCCCCCTAAAATGGCGACCGGAGCCCTGAGCGCATCGATTGGCGGCGGCGGCAGGGGAGGAGGCGGCGGCGGCGGCCGAGACCGAAGAATGCTCCTCCGCGAAGGCTGCTGCATCGAGCGCCCGCAAATCGATTGGAGGCGACTCTTGGGGGAGAGAACGGCAGCGTCACGTGACGCGTGACGCCTGGCGCACGCGCCGCGCCTGTAGCAGGCCCCCTTCCCCGTCACGTGACGGCCGACGCGCGAAGGGAGTCCCCGCCCGGCGGGGAGGGGGCGGGCTGCAGGCGCGGCGCCCCGCGGGGCTCCTGGGAGT